>NW_007734244.1:36366-37748 GCF_000696425.1 Galeopterus variegatus | reverse complement strand
TAGAACTGAGTACAAAGCCCAGAAATAGACTTATGCAGATATGCTCAACTGAACTTTGACAAAGGAGCAAAAGCAACCCATCAGATTTTGAAAGGATAGTCTTTTCAACAAATGGTGCTAGAAAAACTGGCCATCCATGTGCAAATCTAGATACTGATCTTACAGCTCTTATAAAAATTAATTCAAATGGACCATAGTCCTTAATGTAAAACAAAATTATAAAACTTCTAGAAGGTAACATGAGAGAAAATCTAGGTCATCCTGGGTTTGGCAATGAGCTTTTAGGTAGAACACTAAATGTGTGATTCATGAGCAAAAACATTTAAAAAATTGGACTTCATTAAAATTAAAATGATTTCATGTGAAAGACACTGTCAAGAGAAAAAAGAGACAAGCCACAGGTTGGGAGAAAATATTTGCAGAACATATATTTTACAAAGGAATTGTATCAAAATATACAAAGAATTCTTAAAGCTGAAAAATATGGTAATAAACAACCCAATTAAAATGTGAGGAAGAGATCTGAACAGATACTTCATCAAAGACAATATACAAATGGCAAGTAGGCATATGAAAAGATACTCAGTATCCTATGTCATTAGGGAATTGCAACTTAAAACAACCATGACATGTAACTGCATATCTATTAGAATGGCTAAAATCCAAAATACTGACACCAAATACTGTCAAGGATGTGAAGCAACAGGAATTCTCATCTGTTGCTGGTGGGAATGCAAAATGGTATGGCCATTTTGTAAGAAATTTTGGTGGTTCTGACAAAATTAAACATAGTCTTACCTTATGATACAGCAGTTGTGCTCCTAGGTATTGGCTAAGATGAACTGAAAGTTTATGCCCACACAGAAACCTGCACATGAATATTGACATAAATTTTGTTCATAATTGCCAAAACTTGGAAGCAACCAAGATGTCCTTCAGTAAGGGAATGGATAAACAAACTGGTACATTGGTACTATGGAGTATTGTTCAATAACAAATAAATGAGCCATCAAGCTACAAAAAGATATGGTGGAAACTTAAATGTACATTGCTAAGTGAAAGCCAGTTTGAAAAGGCTACATACTGTGTGATTCCAACTATATGACATCCTGTGAAGGAAAAACTGTAGAGACAATAAAATGATTGGGCTGGCCAGTTAGCTCACTTGGTTAGAACATAGTGTTGATAACACAGAGGTCAGGGGTTCAGATCCCTGTACTGTCCAGCCAACAAAGGAAAAAAAAAAAAAAAAAAGACCCATGGTTGGCAGGATTTGGGGAGGGCAAGGAATGAATAGGTGGATGCACTGAATTTTTAGGGCAGTTAAACTATTCTGTATGATACTGTTATGGTAAATGAATTTGTTAAAACTTCTAGAACTT
>NW_007734244.1:33857-35386 GCF_000696425.1 Galeopterus variegatus | reverse complement strand
TTTTTTGGTAAGCCTAAGAAATAGTCCATTAATTTGAAAGTGAGAACTACAGGCTTTTTATTTATCCCTTTAAAAAATCTACATCTGTATCCATTTTCTCCCATGCCTGGAGTCCCAGTTTTCATTGACACCAAGAGTGTGATAAAATTAGAATAGCACATCATTACTTATTTTGTCCCACATCATAACACAACACTCTAAAATAAGAACACCAACAATATGGTTACTCAAAACAGTTTGAGATCATTGTTTTGGCAGTTCTTCACACCTTTACCCCACAAGGGTATATCTCTCAGTCAAATTACTATGTTTGAAAATTACTTGGATGTAACACCCAAGCCAAGTGTTCGGATCCCCATACCAGCCAGCAGCCAAAAATAAAAATAAAAAAAGAAATATACTTGGAATATTTCCCTTCCGTGCTTATGCCACCAACAGTAAACAGTGGTTTTTTTTCCAGTTTATTTTTCAATTTCTAAGGTGTGCTTTCATGTAATTTAATTTAATTTTATAATTATATAAAATATTTACATACTTCCAATGCAAAATCTACAAAATAAATTTATCTTCGAAGAAGTGTTACGTCTATCCCTTTCCTTTTCACCTATTCTTTTCCCACCTTGTAAGTAACTATGGGGTTTGTCTCCCCTCACCCCCTGCCTTTTTAAAAGCCTGAAGAGCAGATACTTATACATACATACACACGTACATACTTCCTCTCCCTACTCTCTTTCCTAAGATAAAAAAGAGCATAACTGTGCATATTTTTGTTCACCTTTCTTTTATAATCAACAATATATTCTAAACATCTCACCGTATTAGTATAAAGAGATATTCCCTTTTCATAAACTTCCGAATAGTACTCCATGATGTGGTTATATCATAAATTGCTTCAACCAGCCATGTATCCATTTATCAGTTAATGAACATTTGAGTTGTTTTTACTTTTTGGTTATTAAAATAATGCTGTTTTGAACATCGTGTACAAGTTTTTATGCGGACGTATGTTTTCATTTCTCTTGGGTATATATTTATGAATGGAATTTCTGGGTCCTGTGATAAGCCTATTTTGGACGTTTCTCTTGGGTATATTATAAGGAGTGAAATTGCTGAATAGTATGGTAACTCTATTTTAACTTTTTGAGGAACTGCAAAATGGTTTTCTAAAGCAGCTGTACTATTTTACATTCCCATCAACAATGTACGAGGGTTCCAATTTCTCCATATCCTCACCTCTGTGTAGTTTTAATTTGCATTTCTTTTACAAGCAAAGTTGAGTATATTTTCACATGGTTAAAAGCCATATTTACTTTACTTTTCTATGAACTGTCCATTTCTCTGGGCCATTTTCATGTAGGATTGGTAGCCTTTTTGTTTTTAGAAAAAAATAGGCTAGTCTATTTTTATTTATTTTATTTTATTTTTTTTTTTTTTTTACTTTATAAACGCTTTTTTTTTAATTTATTTCTTTTTTATTTTTATTTTTTTTTGTTAAATTTTTATTTTGTCAATATACACTGTATATGATT
>NW_007734244.1:29420-30276 GCF_000696425.1 Galeopterus variegatus | reverse complement strand
CTGCTGCTGCCACCGCCGCCGCTCCGGTGCCGGTCCGGTTCCTGCTCTAGGCTAGTCTATTTTTAGAAACTGCTTATACATTAGGGATGTTGCACCTTTGTGATATAAAATGCAAATAACTATTTTTTACTAGTTTGTCATTTTACTTTGTCATGTTTCTATGACATGCCAAAGTTTTCTTCAAGTCATGATTAGGAAAGTTTTCCCTATTACTAGGTTACAGAAGAAGCCACCAAAGTTTTATTCTAGTTATTTGTGTGCTTTCATTTCTGTAAATTTGTATATCTGATCTATTTGGAATTTATCCTGTTGTATGGCCTGAGGAATTACTGCAATTTTTATGTTTATCCTATTATTTCACTTTCATCTATTTAAAAAAATCTATCTTTTCCCTCTTATTTCTGCTTTCACCTTTATTAGATTCTAAATCTGCACTTATAATTGTGTCTATTTCTAGATCTTTCTTTTCTGCTCTTTTGGTTCCATTGACATGTTACAAGTATGATATTGAGTTTGAGTCTCCCGTTTCTACCTTAGAAGTTTCATTTTTCTTTTTTTTTTTTTTTTTTTTTTTTTTTTTTTTCCGGCAATGGGTTGCAACCCTCAGTGTCGCGCCCATACCAGACCGGGACCGGCAACGGGATCGCAACCCTCCATGTCACACCCGCACCTCGCTCAGCCAGTGAGCGGGAACCGGTCTGTATGTGGGATCCGAACCCTCGGCAGGAGCGCGACCGCACTCCCAAGTGGTGCACTATAGCAGTGCGCCACCGGGCCGGCCCCAGAAGTTTCATTTCCAGGAATATGAAAGTAGCATTTATTGACTTTCTTGTTTTCTTACAGACTGGGAAACCAG
>NW_007734244.1:24191-29224 GCF_000696425.1 Galeopterus variegatus | reverse complement strand
TTTTTTTTTTTTTTTTTTTTTTTGTCTTTTTTTGTGTCCGGCAATGGGTTGCAACCCTCAGTGTCGCGCCCATACCGGACCGGGACCGGCAACGGGATCGCAACCCTCCATGTCACACCCGCACCTCGCTCAGCCAGTGAGCGGGAACCGGTCTGTATGTGGGATCCGAACCCTTGGCGGGAGCGCCACCGCACTCCCAAGTGGTGCACTATAGCAGTGCGCCACCGGGCCGGCCCCAGAAGTTTCATTTCCAGGAATATGAAAGTAGCATTTATTGACTTTCTTGTTTTCTTACAGACTGGGAAACCAGGTGTGACACCAAGAAATTATCTTCAAAAAGAGAAATTTATGAAACAGAGTCAAAACGATGGGAGATAATGCAACAACTTAAAAGCCATAACTGTGAATGGAAAAGTTTTCAAGGCAATAGGGAATGCAGATACCAGTTTGAAGGCCAATTGGTAAATAAAGAGGGACTTTTCAGGCAACTAATAATCACCTATGAAGAAATTCCCACTTTTAGTCAGACCACATCCCGTACATTACAACAGAGAATTCATTCTACTGAGAAAGCCTATGAGTGTAAAGAATGCAGAAAGTGCTTTATCCATGGCTTCCAGCTGACTGAACATCAGAAAATTCATTCCGATGAAAAACTTCATGAACGCAAAGAATGCAGAAAGGCCTTTATTCACAGCACACAACTTACTTACCATAAGAGGGTTCATGTTGCTGAAAAATCCTATGAATGTAAGGAATGTGGAAAAGCCTTTATTTGTGCTTCACAACTTATTTATCATCAAAGAATTCATACCGGGGAGAAGCCGTATGAGTGTAAAGAGTGTGGAAAGGCCTTTATTCGTAGTTCTCATCTTACTCAGCATCAAATAATTCATACTGGGGAGAGATCCTATAAATGTAATGAATGTGGGAAGGCCTTTTTTCGTGGCTCTCAACTTACTTACCATCAGAGAGTTCATACTGCAGAGAAACCCTATCAATGTAAGGAATGTGGAAAGGCCTTTATTCGTGGCTCCCAACTTACTGAACATCAGAGAATTCATACAGGTGAGAAACCCTATGAATGTAAGAAATGTGGGAAAGCCTTTAGCTATGGTTCACAACTTACTGTCCATCATAGATTTCATACTGGTGAAAAACCCTATAAATGTAAAGATTGTGGGATGTCCTTTATTCGTGGCTCACAACTTACTGAACATCAAAGGATCCATACAGGTAGGAAGCCACATGAATGTAAACAATGTAGAAAGGCCTTTAACTATAGCTCACAGCTTATTCGACATCAGAGGATTCATTCTGGTGAGAAACCCTACGAATGTCAAGAATGTGGGAAATCATTTATCCGTGGCTCCCAACTTACCGAACATCAAAAAATTCACACTGGTGAAAAACCCTTTGAATGTAAGGAATGTGGAAAAGCCTTTATTCGTGGGTCACATCTTACTCAGCATCAAAGGATCCATACTGGTGAAAAACCCTATGAATGTAAAGAGTGTGGGAAGACCTTTATTTATGGCTCGCAACTGACTCAACACCAGAGAATTCATACAGATGAGAATCCCTATGAATGCAAAGAGTGTGGGAAGATCTTTTTCTGTGCCTCACAACTTACTCTACATCAGAGTTTTCATACTGGTAGGAAACCATATGAATGTAAGGAATGTGGTAAGGCTTTTATTCGTTGCTCACAGCTAACTTACCATCTGAGAGTTCATACTGGTGAGAAGCCCTATGAATGTAATGAATGTGGGAAAGCCTTTATTCGTGGCTCACATCTTACTCAGCATCAGAGAATTCATACTGGTGAGAAACCATACAAATGTAATGAATGTGGGAAGGCCTTTAATCGTGGCTCACAACTTACACAACATCAGAGAATTCATTCTGGTGAGAAACCTCATAAATGTAATGAATGTGGTAAGAACTTTAGACGTCATTCACACCTCACTCAACATCAGAAACTGCATAATGGAGGAAAACTATATGAAAAAGTTAATTCAGGAAATCCTTTACCTGTTTACCCATGAAAGTCATCTTTGGAATATCAGAAAATTCCAATTATGAATGTGGGATCTTTATTTTACTGTAGCTAATTACTAACTTAGGAGAATTCAAAGTAAAGAAAGGCTGGATTAATGTAAATGCAGAATCATCTTCCATCACATTTCAATCCATGTTAGACATGAATGAGTTCACATTGGTGCACAATCCCAAGATGTAAAGAATGTGGGAAGGTCTCTAGCTAATGTACATTCTTTTGTTCAGCATTATCTGAGTCCCACAATTTGCTACCTATGTGTACCTTTGGGAAAGTTATTTAACCCCTGCTTATTTCATTTTCCTTATTTTTAAAACATTAGTATCATATACCTCATTATAGTGTTCAGCAAAATAAAGGAGTAAATACATGTAAATCCTTAGAACAATTTGTAATGCACAGTTCATGTTTAATGTTATTGTTAGCATTATTTATTTTACTGGTATACTATTACAGAATTCAAATGAGAGGAAGACTTTACAAATATAGCATATAACTCTTTCTTCATCTTTATCTCTTACTAAGCATTAGATAAATAATTTTGGAACAAAACATTCTAATAGAATTAATGTGAGCTCAACCTTGTTCTGAATTGTAAAATTATTATGAGAAGGAAACCCTAAGGAAAAATGTCTTCGGCTTAAAAATAAAGCTGCTTATGAACATTTGTGCATAGGTTTTTCTGTGAACATAAATTTCCGTTTCTCTGGGATAAATGCCTAAGAATGTGATTTCTGGGTCTTATAAATAAATGGATACAATCTCATAAGAAATAGACAAATTATTTTCTAAAGGTGCTTTACCGTTTTACATCCCCACCAGGGATGAGTTTTTGGAGGGTCAGTGCAGACAAGTCAGAGAGTTAACAACTCTAGAAGGACCCAAGTCTTATGGGGAACCCAACACTTTCGTGAGTTTTACCTTCAGGAGCACTACCACAGAGAATATTGGAGAAAAATCCCCTCATGCTATTTGCAGGGGAGGGGGAAAGTAACAGTTCTGAAATATGCAAGGCTATTCTGTTCTTAACAAGGCCTGCACGTAAGAGAAATTTTACAAGAGCCTAATCTGGAATTTTATCAGAGCCTAACCTACCTTGAGGAAGGGAAGTACAAAACTTCAGTCCCCTCCAGCCATCCTGTCCCACCTGAGGGGGCAAAAACAGAAGTAATTGTGAAGTTCATAGTCCAGGGGCACAAGCTCACCGAAAGACAGACCTAATCACTGGACTATAGAACACTTCCACTCCCTTGACACCTTACCACCACACAACTAAAGTTCTATTTACTACATTTCCTTTTACTCAGTACAATATGACTGGCTATCAAGAAAAATCAACCACCAAAAATACAAAAGGCAACTAAAAGGAAAAAAACACAGAAGAGAAAGAGCAACATCACAACCAGACTCACATTTGGCAGATATATTGCAATTATCAGACTTGGAATTTGAAACAACTATGATTAATATGCTAACAGCTCTAATACATAAAGTAAGTAGCATGTAAGAACTGATGGGCAGTGTAAGCAGAGAGGTGAAAATTCTAAGAAACTAAAAAAATGCCAGAGATAAAAAACATTGTGACAGAAATAAGAAAAGCAATATTTGAAGTAATAATAACTGAGAGTTTCTGCAAATTAATGTCATGCACCAAACCATTGATCCAAGAAGGCCAGAGAATACCAGGCAGGATAAATGCCAAACAACCACCACCACAACCCCCCTCCACCCAGAAAACCAAAAAAATACACTGAGGAATATTATTTTCGAACATCAGAAATTTGAGATTAAAAAATCGAATCCAGAGGAAACAAACACCTTACATGTGGAAGAATAAAGACAAGAATTACATCTGAGTTCTCAGAATCCATGCAAGAAAGAAGAGAGTGGAATGAAATATTTCAAGTGCTGATAGAAAAAAAACACCAACCTAGAATCCTGTACCTGAGAAATTATGCTTCAAAAATGAAGGGTAAATAAAGATTTTATCAGACAAACACAAATGAGAGAATTTGTTGCTAGTAGATCTGTCTTGCAAGAAATATTAAGTTTTTCAGAGAGAAGGAAAATTATACAGGTCAGAAGCTCATATCAATATAAAGAAAGGAAGAGCATTAGAGGATAAGTGAAGGTAACAAAACCTTTTAAAATTCTTAGCTGATTTAACAGGTAAAAGTTTGTTTAAAGTAGCAACAGTGTATTTGATTATGTATGCTTATGTATATGTATATGCTTATTTTTTCATATGTACATATGTATGCTTATGTATAAGTGAAATGAATAACAGCATTCATATAAGGGATGGGAGAGAGAAATTAGGAATATTTTTATATAGTGTCTGCATTACCCATGGAATTGTTTAGTGTTATTTGAAAGTGGACTTGGATTAGTTGTAAATGTATATTGTGAACTCTACGGCAACCAGTTAAAATATTTTTAAAAGAAGTATAATTGATGGGCCGGCCCGGTGGCGCACTGGATAAGTGCGCCGCTTGGGAAGCGTGGCGGCGCTCCCGCCCGAGGGTTCGGATCCCACATACAGACCGGTTCCCGCTCACTGGCTGAGCGGGGCGCGGGAGCGACACCGGGGGTTGCAATCCCGTTGCCGGACACGGAAAAAGACAAAAGACAAAAAAAAAAAAAAAAGAAGTATAATTGATATGCTAAGAAAGGAGAGAAAACAGAATGATATAAAATGCTAATTTAAAACCACAAAAGGTAGGGAAAGTGTGGAAGTCAAAATAGGAACAAAGAACAAGAGTAGCAAAAACAGTTAACGTATGATAGCTATTTATTCAGTGATATGTCTATAATCACTTTATTTTTTATTTTTATTTTTTTCCTTTTTGTCTTTTTTCGTGTCCGGCAACGGATCGCAACCCTCAGTGTTGCCCCCGTACCGGACCGGGGACCGGCAACGGGATTGCAACCCCCGGCCTCGCTCCCGCGCCCCGCCCAGCCCGCGCGCGGGAAC
>NW_007734244.1:5701-23307 GCF_000696425.1 Galeopterus variegatus | reverse complement strand
CACTCCCAAGCGGCGCACTGTAGCAGTGCGCCACCGGGCCGGCCCTATAATCACTTTAAATGTTTGGTAGAATTCACCAGTGATGCCATCAGGTCTTACTTAGGCTTTTCTTTGTTGGGACATTTTTGATTACTGATTCAATCTCTGTACATGTTATTGCTCTGTTCAGATTTTGTCTTTTCGTAATTTAGTTTTGGTAGGTTATATGTTTGTAGAAATTTATCCATTTCTTTTAGGTTATCCAATTTGTTGTCATATAATTGTTCCTAGTAGTCTGTTATGATCCTTTGTATTTTTATGATATATCTGTTGTCCCCACTTCCATTTATGATTTTTTTTTTTTTTTTTTTTTTTTGGTGGCTGGCTAGTACAGAGATTGTGTTATCAGTACCATGCTCTAATCAGCCGAGCTAACTGGCAAGCCCCCATTTATGATTTTATTTCTTTATTTGAATCTTTTCTCTTTTTTCTTAGTTAATCTAGTTAAGAGTTTGTCAATTTTATCTTTTCAAAAAACCAACTCTTTTGTTGATTATTTTTATTGTTTTTCTAGACTCTATTTCATTTATTTCTACTCTATTCTTTATTGTTACCTTCTATCTGCTAACTTTGGCTTAGTTTGTTCTTTTTCTAGTTCCTTGAGGTGTAACAGTAGGTTATTTATTAGTTTCTTAATAAAGGCATTTATCATTATAAAATTAGAAGTGCTCTTGCTGCATCTCATAAGTTTTGGTACATTGTATTTCCATTTTTGTTTGTCTCAAGATACTTTTTGATTTCTTCTTTGACACATTGGTTGTTAGGATTGTGTTAATTTCCAGGTATTTGTGTATTTTCCATAATTCCTTCTGTGACTGATTTATAGTGCCATACCAGTGCAGTTGGAAAAGGCATGTGCTCTGATTTCAATCTTATTAAATTGGTTAAAACCTGATTCGTGGCCTACCATATGGTCTGTCTTGGAGAATATTCTATGTGTACTTGAGAAGAATGCATATTCTGATGGAATGTTCTGTCTTTTAGGTCCATTTGGTCTATAGTGTAGTTCAAGTCCACTGTTTTCTTACTGATTTTTCTGTCTGTATAAGGCATACATTATTGAAGGTGGTGTAGTGAAGTCACCTACTATTACTGTATTGCTATCTATTTCTCCCTTCACTTTTGTTAAAATTTGCTTTACATATTTAGCTGCCTCAATGTTGGGTGTATATATATTTACAATTGTTATGCCCTTTTAAAGAAATGACCCCTTTATCATTATATAATGACCTTCTGTGTCTCTTTACAATTTTTGACCTAAAGTCTATTTTGTCTGAAATAAATATAGTTAGGCCTGCTCTCTTTTGGTTTTCATTTTCATGGCATATCTGTTTTCATCCCTTCACTTTCAGCCTATGTGTGTCCTTAAAGCTAAAGTAGGCCTCTTGTAGACAGCATATAGTTGGATCTTGTTCTTTTTATCCATTTAGCCACTCTGTCTTTTGATTGGAGAATTTAATCCTCTTACGTTTAAAGTAATTATTGATAGATAAAGACTTACTATTGCTATATTGTTCATTATTTTCTGACTGTTTTATAGCTTCTTCATTGCTTTGTTCCTTTCTTGCTGTCTTCCTTTGTGATTTGGTGGTTTTGGGATTTGGGTTTGTTTTTATTTTTTTGTAGTGTTATGCTTTGTTTACTTTCTCTTTATCTTTTATGTATCTACGACATTTTTTCTTTGTGATTATCACAAGGCTTATATAAAACATCTTATAAGAATCAATTTTAAGCTGATAACTAAACTTCAGTCATACAATGGCTCTACACTTCTCATCGCTCTCCCCAAATTTATGTTATTGTTACACTTTACATCTTTTTATATTGTATATCCATTAACAAATCATTGTAGCTGTAGTTACTTTTAATACTTTTGTACTTTTATTTTTATACTACAGTTAAAAGTGATTTACACACCACTAGTATGGTATTAATGTTTGTATTTGACTATACCCTTACCTTCACCAGTGAGTTTTACACTGTCATATGTTGTCATTTTGCTAATTAGTGTCCTTTTGTTTGAACTTGAAAAATTGCCTTTAGTATATCTTGTAAGGCAGGTCTAGTGGTGATGATATTCCTCAGCTTTTTTTTTTTTTTTTCTTCCCTTTTTGTCTTTTTTCGTGACCGGTAACGGGATCGCAACCCTCAGTGTCGCGCCTGCACCGCGCTTAACCAGTGAGCGGACCGGTCTCTATATTGCATCTGAACGGAGGGAGCGCCGCTGCGCTCCCAAGCACCGCACTCTACCGAGTGTGCCACCGGGCCGGCCCCAATATTCCTCAGCTTTTGATTCATAAAGTTTTTGTTTTCTTCATTTCCAAAGGACAACTTTGGTGGATAAAGTATTTTTGGTTGGCAGTGTTTTGTTTGTTTTCTTACCCCTGTGATTATATCATTGCACTCTTCTGGCCTGCAAGGCTTCTGCTGAGAAATCTGCTAATTATCATATGGAGGTTCTCTTGTATATGATGAGTCTCTTTTCTCTTGGTGCATTCAAAATTCTTTGTCCTTACTTTTGACAATTTAATTGTAATGTGTCTTCATGAAGACTTTTCTATTTTCAATCTATTTAGTATTATTTGGGCATCATAGATCTCTATGTTCATTTTTCTCCTCAGACTTGGGAAGTGTTCTGTGATTATTTCTCTAAATGATATTTTGTCCCTTTCTCTGCTCTGTCTGGATCACACATAATGCAAATATTGGTTTGTTTAATGGTGTCCCATAAGTCTCATAACCATTCTTCAGTCTTTTTTTTTTTTCCTTTTCCTCTGATTGGGTAATTTCAAATGATCTGACTTTGAGCTTGCTGATTTTTCTGCTTGACTGAGTGCTTTGAAGCTGTCTATTGAATTTTTCAGTTCAGTCATGTATTTCATCTCCGGAATTTGTTTGGTTCTTTTTATGATTTCTCTCTCTCTTCTCTCTCTCTCTCTCTCTCATCTCTATCTCTATCTCTATCTCTTACTGAACGTCTTGTTTTGTTCATAAATTGTTTTCCTAATTTTGTGTAGTTGTCTATCGGTGTTCTCTTGTAGCTCATGGATCTTTGTTAATATGATGATTTTGAATTCTTTGTCAGTCAGTACTGAACGTCTTGTTTTGTTCATAAATTGTTTTCCTAATTTTGTGTAGTTGTCTATCAGTGTTCTCTTGTAGCTCATGGATCTTTGTTAATATGATGATTTTGAATTCTTTGTCAGTCAGTTCTTTAGATTTCCATTTCTTTAGGATTAGTCACTGGTGCTTTATTTTCTTCCCTTGGTAATATCATGTGTCTGATTCTTTGTGATGCTTGTAACTTTGTGTTGGTGTCTGTGCATTTGAAATAGTAGTCACTGTTTTCAGACTGACTTCAACAGGGAAAGCCCTTCACCAGTCAGACACACCAGAGATTCTAGGCAGGCTGGAAAGCAGGAATCAGGGGCAGGCCTGCAGCTGGGGTACATAGGCAGGCAAGCCTGGTGCTTTGGTCCATAGAGGCCAGCCTGGTATCAGGGTCCCTGGGGCAGGACTGGTGCCTGGATCTGTGGGTATGGGCCTCCCACAGTGCAATCCCAAGTGCAAAATATTCCGCATTACCTTGGTGTCAGAAGGAAAATTCCTTAGAAGATTTAAGAGTAGGAAAACTAATATTTATGAGTATAATGATTTTTAAGTGCTTTTAATGTGACTTTGCACGGTGCAGAAATCAGGGAAATAGATCAAAATGACAAGATAAAATTATAAAATTATATAGTTAGAAGAATTCATCTAGGATGACTATAAAGTGAGTAAAATAATCAGGTGAATCATCAGAAAGTAAGTCATGCAATTAAACATGATAGATTGAATAACATGCATTTATATACACTCACTCCTAAAATACTACTAAAATAACACAAGCAAAAAAATTTGGAAACACAAGGACAAATAATTAGAGAAATTACAAAAGTATCTGAACTATGTTATATTTTTAAAAGCTGGGAAATTGAGGGGGTACTATTCATGGATATTAAAGCTGAGGGATATGAAATGAAAGTATCTATAATAAAGAAGAATGTCAAAAAGTTAATTTGTGCCACAAAACCCAGGAAGTGTCAAGAAGGGGTTGGAACAAGGTACCTCAAAAGGTGAACATGAAGGCTGTGGCTGAAAATAGTATATAGGAGCAGTTACATTCTCCACCCTACAGAACCCACAGTAACTAATTCTCCACACTAGGAGATGGTAGTAACATTTCCTGTAGAAACTGAGTTGGACAGGCTCCAGGGACAGCCTATCAGAAAGGAGGAATAAATAGGAAGATTAAGTGAAAATTTACATATTGAATGGTGAGACCCCCTCTTCCAGCCCCTTCTGCTTGCCATCCCCCAGAATACTGACAGCCAGAAGTTTACCTTTGTATTAGAGATGGAAGAACTTTTTCTGGAGAAATTGAGAAGACTCAGGAAAAAGACATAGATAGACATATTAATATTTGCACTTCCTTCTCCCTGCAAAAATACCTGAGTCCCTGCCCAGTCATGCCACAGTGAAGCTCCCTAGTTGATGAGAGTCTTACCCAGACACACAAGTCATATCAGTTATTTCATGCAAGGTACTTAAAAGTAAATGGACATCTAAGGACCACCAAACATGTGGGACAAGTCTCTAAATCTATAGTAGTAAAAACAGAAATGGGAGGCAGGTGAAGACATGAGAAAATGGAGCAAAGCTAGGAGAAGAAGAAAGCTTAAAAATGGCAGGAAACTACATTGTAGAAATGGAGCCATCAGAGACGGCCATAACAGGGCATTATAAAAACAACAAACAGAGGACGTATTAGTCCATTTTGTGTTGCTATAACAGAAATGCGTAAGACTGGATAATTTGTAAAGAACAAAGGTTTATTTGGCTTATGATTCTGGGACAGCTGCATCTGGTATGGGCCTCAGGCTGCTTCTACTCATGATGGAAAGCGGGAGGCAGCCGGCGGGTACAAGCAGATCACATGGCAAGAAGAAGCAAGAGAGAGAGAGGGGAGGTGCCATATTCCTTTAAAAAACCAGCTCTCATGGGAACTAATACAGCGAGAACTCACTCATTAATGCCCCCACCTAGGGAGAGCATTAATCCATTCATGAGGGATCCACCCCCATGACTTAAATCAGTTTCCAACACTGCCACATTGGGGATCAAATTTCCACATGTGTTTTGTAGGGGACAACATCCAAACTCTATCAATCCACCCTTGGACCCCCAACACTCATGTCACTCTCACATACAAAATACAATCATTCCATCCCAACAGTCCCAAAAGTCTTAGCTTGTTCCAGCACCAACTTAAAAGTATGAAGTCTCATCTGAGACCAAAGGCTAAACTCCTTCTAGCTCTGAACCTGTAAGAAATCAAAACAAATTACCTACTTCCAAGATACAATGGTGGAACAGACAGTGGGTACACATTGCCATTCCAAAGGCATTACCTATTCCTCAATAGGCCAGAAGAAAGGAGAAACAAGACCCAAACAAGTCTGAAACCCAGCAGGGCAGACATTACATCTTAAATCTCCAAAATAATCTTTGATTCCAAGTCCTGCATCCTGGGCATAATGGGGCATCAGAGCCCCCACAACGGTGGGCAGTCCAAGCCTCACAGCTCTGCCAGGCACAGCCCAGTGGGCTGCTCTGGTGCCTGCAGCTTTTCCAGGCTGGGGTTGCACATTGCCAGTGGCCTTACAGATCTGGGGTCCTGGCAGCAGCCCTGGTGCATTAGCTCTACTAGAAATTTTTCTGGTGGGGGCTCTGACCCCAATTTCCTGCTCAGCATTGCTCTAGTAGATGGCCTCTGCCACCTCACTCCAGTTAGACTGGCTATAATCAAAAAGACAGTGAATAACAAATGCTGGCGAGGGTGTGGAGAGAAGGGAATGCTCCTGCACTGTTGGTGGGACTGTAAATTTGTACAATCACTATGGAAAACAGTATGGAGGTTTTTCAAACAACTACAGATAGATCTTCCATACAATCCAGCAATCCACTTCTGGATATATACCCAGAGGAATGGAAGTCATCATGTCGAATGGATACCTGCACTCCCATGTTCATTGCATCTCTGTTTACAATAGCCAAGATGTGGAACCAACCTAAACGTCCATCAATGGATGACTGGAGAAGGAAACTGTGGTATATATACACCATGGAATACTACTCTGCCATAAAAAAGAATGAAATTCTCCCATTTGCAATAACATGTATGAGCCTGGAGAAACTTATGTTGAGTGAAATAAGCAAAGCACAGAGGGATAAATACCACACGCACGGGCTCATCTGGGAGCTAAGAGAGAAGGAAGGAAAGAAAGACCACAATAGTGCGTTGGACTTGGAGAGGGAGAGAACATTCCTGGGCTACAAAGTGGAGTGAGGGGGAAAGGGGGAGGGAAAAGGAGGTTGGGGATAATTGGGTGGGGTACACGGGGTACAAATGCAATTTGTGGTAATGTGTATGCTGCCAATATGAATCTGGCCCTCACATCATGGGCATGAGAGGTGACAATCAGCTTTGTATCTCATGAATATTCATAACCATTAAAAAAAGGTATATAAGGTTTATGGAATTATCAAGAGGAACCAAAGTACAAACAGATTCATAGTAAAAGAAACTATATGCCCTCATCAAAAGCACAAGATTTAGCTGTTTAATGAGTGGATTCTACGAAAACTTTAAGAAATTGATAACACCATTCTCATTTAAGCTGTTCAAGAACAGTGTGTCAGCAAACTACAGCCCACAGACCAAATCCAGCTGACACTTGTTTTGTAAATAATGTTTTAGTGGAATACAGCCACACCCATAATTTATATATTATCTATGGCTGCTTTCACTACAACAGCAGAGTTGAGTGGCCTGAAAATCCTAAAATATTTTCTCTCTGACCTTTTAAGAAAAGTTTTCTATGCTCTGTTCTAAAGCATAGAAAAAGGAACTTCCAAACTCTTTTTATAAAGGGAGCGTAATAACAGAAAACACTGACAAAGAACGCAGGGATCCATAACAAAAAGACCTTCTTAAGTATATTGAGACAAAATCTAAAATGAAAGTTTAGCAAATGGAATCTAGCAGCACATCAAAAGAACTAAGACACAACCAAGTAGAATTCCTAGTAGAATTATTGCAAAGATGGCTTAATACAAAGATGGCTTAATGTTCAAAACCTTCGCACAAAAAGATTACGAAAACTTTCAGAAAGAAACTAATGGTATAAAGAAATGACAGACAACATGTTTGTGAATGGAGGAAAGCTATATATATATGAGATTATTCAATTATAATAATATAATTAGTATACATAACATTGTATAATTATATATGTGCAATATGTCCAATGTCTGATTTTTAGATTTAATTCAATCTCAACCTAATTCTTTACAGATTTTTGTGTGTGTATGGAACTAAATAAAGTGATTCTAAAATTTATATGGAAATACCAAGGACACAAAATAGCCAAAACAATTGTGAAGAACACAAAGTGGAAGAATTTGCTTTGCTAGGGATCAACACTTATTAAAAGAGTTTGCTACAGGCACAAGATAGGCAAATAGAATAATGGAAATGAATAGGGTACCAGAAATTGATTCATATCTATATAGGTACTTGATTCATGAGAAAAATGGCACAGCAGAGCAGTAGGGAAAGAACAGTTTATTCTTTTCAATAGACTGTGCGCCATTGTTACCTGGATAGCCATGTGGAAATAAGTGGAACTAAAAATTAATAGACGGTAAGCCTAAATTTTAAAGCAAAACAATAAACCTTAGAGAAGATAATATCAGAGAATATCTTTATAAGCTTGGGCTGTGAAAATAATTTTTAAACAGGACACACAAATCACTAACCATAAAAGAATAGATTTACAAAATTGACTATATTAAACTTAAGAACATCTGTTCATCACAAGATGCCATTAGGAGGTGAAGAAAGCAAGCTATTGAGCAGAAAAAGATATGCAGCACATACAAACCACAGAAGACTCTTATCTAGAATATAAAAATATTATTTTCAGCTAAATAAAAAAAAGCAAAAACATAATTCAGTAGGAAAATGGGCAAGAGCCTTGGATTGGCAATTCACAAAATTGTAAATTCTTATGTAAGAAACATGAGAAGATGTTCAGCCTCACTGGTAATCAGGAAAAAGCAAATAAAACTACAGTGAGATATGACCAACACATTCACCTGAATGGCTAAAAACAAAAAGACCAACAGTAATGCAAATGTTGACAAGTCTTTGGAACAACACTTCGCATCTCTAATGTGAATATAAACTGGAACAAATGCCTTGGAAAATAGTCTGGCATTATCAAACTAAAATTCAAAATACACATAAGCAACTATGCCATAATTACTTTCCTAAGGCATATGAGGATACTTCAAAAAGTTCATGGACAAATGGAATTAAACATATTATGAATCTTTCCATGAACTTTGTGAAGACCCCTGGTATAACAGAAACGCATGCATATCTGCACTAGGAGTTATGTACATAAGAGTGTTTATAGCAACATTATTTATAACAGCTAAGAAATAGAAACAATTCCAATTTCTATCAACAATGGATAGATTGTGGTACAGTCATGTAAGACTAGTCAGAAATAAAAATGGACAAACTAGTTACACACATCAGCATATATGAATCATGCAATCACAACATTTGAGCAAGTGGAGACAAGCATAAAAGACACATATATGATTCCATTTATTTAAAGGTCAAAAAACAAATCTGTCAACTTTAGGGATGTATATTTTGGTTATAAAACTATGAAGAGTAATGAGAGTGATTACCATAAAAGTCAGGATATTGCTCATATTTAGAATGAAGGGTAAGGGGGTGATTGCAAGGTATTGGTAAAGGGCTTCTGGGGTGCTGGCAATATTCTCTCCCTTCACCAGGTTACTGATTACATGGATGTTTACTTAATAATAATTTACTAAGCTATTCATTATGTTTTATATATTTTTTGATGTGTCTGTTAATACCAACCATTTTTTTAAAAAAGCAGGGCTGGCCAGTTAGTTCAGTTGGTTACAGCATGGTGTTATAACCCAAGGGTCAAGGGTTCAGATCCTCATACCAGCAGGCACCAAAACACCAGATTGAATTGAATAAGAGCAAAAAAAGAAGAAAAAAGCAGAATGGTAGTAAGGCTGGAGTTGGACTACCGAGAAGGTAGCAAGTTATAACGTACGGGTTCATGGGAGAATTTTAAAGTATGATGACTGGCAATAAAGAGAAAATGGGAGATAAGCCTACAGATCTAAATTTGATTTTGAGGTACTGCATGATGGATAAAAAGTTAAATGAGAAAGATGAAAAATGAAAGTAAATGTCACACAGTTTTTGAAAGACTATAGATCTTTGAAAGACTGAAAACATAAGCAAATAACTGTATGAGCAGGTGGAGATGAAAATTGAGGAAACAAAAGGGAAAATAATCATGAAAACTAGGCTGAAAAGGAAGTGGGGAGATTTGGCATCCAGAATATACTTAAGGTTAATACACTAAGTTTCACTGAAAAAAAAAAAGAGCCCTGGTGTATAAGATTATATGGAAGTGTCATCTAGGTATCTGAGGACCAACTGTCACTCAAAAGACTAGACCTTTAAGGAAATCACCTTGAAAAACATTTCAGAGATATCCTCTGAACAAACATCACCCTTCACACGTGCATTCACTCACTCGCCTGACCGTTGTCTTAACATTTCTTCTTCCACAATCCATGACTTTTCTTCCTGCTCCAACTTGAAAATGACATCTGGTTTGGTGAGTTGATAACTTGTTTATCAGAAGATATATGACTTGCATATTAATGCTGGGGACAAAGAACCATCACAGAATTTAGGTTGAGTATGGGGAGCTTCAGGGCTCCTGAGAAATGAGGAAGGTGTGGTTTGTGCGGATAGACTATGAAGTATCCTTTGAAATGTAACAGTAGCTGAAATACATACCATCATGTGAAGGAAGGAAATAAGAATCTTTTAGTTCACCAATTCAAGGCTGTACTCATTATGCCATTTAAAGGCCTCTCACATTTCAGAAATAGATAATCTGATTTTCACAGAGAGGTCATCCTTACCTATTGCTAATAGGTGCTTACAGTTCTCCAGCATCAATCACATCCCTGTGCACATTCCTCTGAGCAGGTTTCAGTTGTTGCCATTGAGTAAAGTCAATAGCCACATCCTTGAATGTTAGTGTTCTTTGTAACAACACATTCCTAATCAATCTGAGAGCACTGGGTAACATCTGAAAATATTCTGGAGTCAGAATTCAGAAAAGCTATACAGGTGCCTAATATTTAGTTTTATTTTGTATTCTAGGAGAGTAAATCATATATCTCCTCTAAGTATAGGTTTATTCATTGCTTCAGTTACCTTAAATGTTTATCAACTACTGTATGTGAAGGAGATCTTATACTGGTAAATGATACAGCTGGAATTGTGACTATGATTAATTGGGACAGGATATATGGCAAAGGGTGTTGGAGGCAGAAGGTGGCAGAAGTGAGATAAGAGTGAAATTTTGGACATGTAAAATTTAAGTTTTCTATAAAACAACCAGGTAAAGATGTTCATCAAACTGTTAAATATGTTAATCTGGAGCTCAAGCAGGGATTGGAATGGAAATGAATAATATTATAATCATCAATCTGTAACTAGCTAAAGCCATTGTGGTAATTCATTGAGGCTATGAAGAATGAATGAGAAGCGTGGGGTGGAGTGTCACCAATAGAATTCTAAGGACAAGAACCGCTTAAGAAACAGGCAAAGAAAAAGGGATCTTTAATGAAAAATTGCTTTCAAGTTGTCAGATGATTTTAATTAGCATCTATGATGAAGCCAAGGAAAATATTTCAGATGTCTTAAAAATCATGAAGACAAGATTTTCATTTCCTCTCTCATAAAACAAACCAACAAAGTACCCCAAATTTAATTTCCAAAAGAATGTGGAAATTTTTGAAAAAAATCTTCATTTGTAATGTAAATTGAGTTATCCACATACTTTGAGAACTTTCTTACAGAAATAATTCAAATAAGATGAGACAGAAAGAAATTACCAAGACCTGAGTATAAGTACCTGTTTCTGAGAAAGAAAAGGGGCAAACATTAATTGACCATTAAATGGTACCAATCACCATTGCTGCTGTAAGTTGCTACTCTGAGCAACTTACATATAACAAAAAATTTTCAAAAAACCACCATCTAAGGAATTAGCTCATTTTTAGGAGATAAAACTGAGGCACTGACAGTTTAAGTAACTGTCACTTGCTCATGGTCACACAGAAAGTGGTGGAGCCAGGATTGAAATCTACATCTTTTTACCTCCAAAGTCTATGCTTTTAGCATCTACATTATCACAAGTAACTAACTGAGACACAGACAAAAGAATAGTTTGTTTTCTCAGGATGTGAAGAATGAGGGAAATAAAGAAAGAGGAAAGAGGCAGTAAGGAAAGAACTATTTAATATGTTTCAGTATAAATATTAACTGATGGAGAAAGGTTCTAGAAGCCATAGGAAAGATGGGATTAGGAACAGAAGACATTATTCTTAAGAAGAGGAAAACCTCATTTTTTGAGACCAGAGTTAAGAAGGTATGGAAAGAGCTATGGACCACAACTTCAAAACTTTGCCTAAGCATTTCACTCTGTGCCCATGAGAAATTAATGGGCTTATTTTCATGAAAGACGGAGTAAACTGTGTAATGAATTTTGTTCATTTTATGTCCTAATTTGTTTTTCCTATGAAGATCAGATTCAAGTTTGTAGCCCTATTTTAAATAAACATACTTGTATTTCTTTATGTTCTAATTACAATATTCTCCTGGTCTTAATCTTTTAAATTTTTCCAGACTGATTTTTATCTATTTAGAGTTTTCCTTCTTACTATTGAGATTATTATGATGTATTTCATCTCCGTTGCAGAATAAGAGAGTAAAATAAGTAAGTCATTTAAAACTCACACGGGACTTGGTCATTTCTTCTTCTTCCTGGGAGACAGTCGAATCCTGAGGTGGCCAACCTGCGGGATGGGTGAAAAAATAAGCAACGAAAAACCAGGCTTGCTTAGTAGCTGTAAACAAGTCCAGCCAGAAATCTCCAGGTAGATAAAATCAATCACCTCGTGGAGGAACAATCCTAGAATCCATCAAAAAGCCAGTAATAACCACACTGTTTGGAGGCACCAATATATGCAAGCATGACTATGGGGCTTCAATGTGGATTTTAAAAATTATTTTTAAATTGAAAGTATAATTCAAAATGTACTTTTAAAGATCACTCCATACTTTTGTCTATCTGTCTAGCTGTCTGTCTACATATCTACCTACTTATCTATCCACCTAACTACCTACTTATCTATCCATCCATCGCTCAAGGAATCCCCCCCCCCCCCCCCATATGAGAGGAAATGGCTAACCTAATACAACATCACCCCTGAATACACTGTGTACATACCTGGCCCTACATAACGACAATACAATTACCAAAATCAAGAAATTAACATATATTTCTACCATCCACATTAGATCCCATTTAAGATTCACCAATTGTTCTAAAATTGTCCTTTGCACTAAAGGATCCAGTTCAGAATCACGCATTGCCTTTAGATGTCATGTCTCTCTAATTTCCTTTAGTCTGACCAGTTCCTCAGTCTTACCCTTTTAAAATTTTGACCCTTTTGATGATTACAATCCAGTCTTTGAAGAAATGTCCCTCTGATGGTTTGCTCTGATGTTTCCTCATGATCAGATTATGCATTTTGGAAGGAATACCACAGAGGGGATGCTGCATTCTTCTCAGGGCCCATCAGGGGCACAAGATAACAACCTGCCCCATTTCTGGTAAGAGTCTTTTTGATCTATTAAGATGTACCCGCCAGGCTTCTTCATTGTAAAATTCCTCTTTTTTCCTTTGTAAATAAGGATTTTTATGGGGAGGTATTTTGATGCTATGTAAATGTTCTATTCTTCATCAAACTTTCAGTTTATTAATTTATATCATTATGGACTTGTGATTCCCTATTTCATTCAATGGTTTGTAATCTACTACTAGTTTTATTTATTTTAATGGTCAGTTTGTCCCAGACTTCTATTTGTTGTCTGTGGTCTTTCACAGGGCCCCATCATTCTTTGAGCACTCCTACTTTCATGTAGATGTTCCAGGCTCATCTTGTATTTGCCCTGCCCAACACTGGAATCAATCGTTTTTTCAAAGAGCCCTGGCTCTTATTAGAGTAGGATATGGTATTTAGAGGACATAATCTGAGTGTTAGTGTGCTCATTAATATGGGGGTGTCACTTCTCCCAGGAACTCTCAGTGGAAAGAGCTAATGGATATGTATAAACACACACATGTTCCATACACACATTTACATCTATACTTATTTTGATATCTTGTATATATAATGAAAAGTATGAGTTCACACAAATACCTCCAATTTTAATCTAAAACCACTGAGTTCCTTCCAGTTTTGTCTGTTTTCATATATGTAACTCCCTTCTCTGACAAATGTTAGTTCCATTATCCTGAAATGTGCATATGTGTGTGTGTATATATATATATATATCTGTATATGTGTGTGTGTGTGTATACATATATATCAGTGTGTACATACAAAATATATTTGATCAATGCCCCTGGAAGTAACCAGTATCCCATTGCCACTACCATACTCTCCCTAGACAGATATCTTGTCACTGTACTCAAACTCCAGCACACTGCTTTATGCCAACATGGCTTCACTGGCATGTATACCTTCCTTGCTCATCCTGACCTAATGATTTTAGGATTAAATTGTTAGGAAGAGAAGGAAAACAGAAGTATCTTTCCCAGCAGAATCAGACAGATGCTGTTTGAAAAGGATTTGACTCTCTGTTGCTGGCTTTAAAGATGAAGGAAGGAGGCCATGAACCAAGGACCGTGGCAACCTCTAGAAGCTGGGAATGGCACTTGACTTACAGCCAACAGTAATATGGAGACTCCAGACTTACAGATTCAAAGAATTGAATTCTGCCCATTACCCAAATGAAGAGGAAATGAATTCTCCCTAGAGCCTTCAGAAAACAAAGTGACGCTATGATTTTAGTTCAGTGAGGCTTATACTGGACTTCTCACCTACAAAAGTATAAGATAATAAATTTGTGTTATTTTAACTCACTAAGTGTATTAGTCCATTTCTGTTGCTTATAACAAAATACCTGGAACTGAGTGATTTATAAAGAAAATTTATTTCTTACAGTTTCTGAGGCTTGGAAATCCACAGTCCAAGGAACACATCTGGTGGTGGCAGCAGTGACCCCTCACATTGCAAGATGGTGGAAGCAGAGAGAGCAGAGAGACTAATCTCATTCACTCTCCTTTTAAAGCCCTTCAAACCATGCCCCTGGCCACCATGTTTAATCCATTCACTACAGTGTGGTCCTACAATCTAATCACCTCTTCAAGGCTCCACCTTTCAATTACCATAATAGTATTTCCCACCCTCAACAGTTACAGTGGGGATTAAGTTTTCGGAGGACATTCAACTCAAGGAACTTTGTGGTAATTTGTTACAGCAGCAAGAGAAAAGTAATAATGGTATTCAATTTTATTTTTTATTTTTACCTTAAAAATTTTTTTTAACATTTACTTGCACCTATTTGTGGAGTACATGGTGGTGTTTCAATACATACATATACTGTACAATGATTCACTTGGGTAGACAGCATAATTTTCTACCTGTTAGTTCACTGCTTCTCCTCCCCTCCCCATCCTGGCCTCTGGTAACCATTATTCTATTGCTTACTTCTGTGAGAGCCACTCTTTTCTTTTTTGAAGATTCCACATATGAGATCATACAGTATATGCCTTTCTGTGGTCTGACTTACTACACATAACATGATCGTTACCAGTTCCATCCATGTTGCTGTTGCTGCAAATGATAGCATATCATTTCTTTTTATAGCTGAATAGTATCCCATTGTGTATATATATATATATACCACTGTTTTGTTTTTGTTTTTCCATTCATCCATTGTTGGACATTTAGATTAATTCCATCTCTTGGCCACTGTTCACAGTGTTGTGATGAACATGGGAGTGCAAGTGTCTTTTTGATATACTGACTTCCTTTCCTTTGGGTATATACCCAACAGTGGGACAGCAAGGTCATATAGTAGATCTATTTTTGGTTCTCTGAGGAAACTCCAAACTGGTTTCCACAATGGATGTACCAATTTACATTCTTTTTTTTAAAAGCATATTCATCACTACAAATCATACTTATTTTTTAAGCCCCTTATCCAATCTCTCTCTTTCCCCCTCCCCTTCCCCCTGTTAATAACCATAGATTTTTCTTTCCATCTGTTGGTTTGTTGCCTAGATGATCTGTCCAGTACTGAGACAGGTGTGATCAAGTCCTCCCCTCTTATCATAAAGCAGATGCTTCTGTTACTCTGGAGTGTGCTTTGTGGAGAGAGAAGACCTCTTCTTTTTTTTTTTTTTTGTCTCTGCTGGTGCCTCTCCTTGTATCAATGCAGTTGAGTCTGGTGTGCCATCTGTAAAGTGGCTGTGACTGCTGCTAAAGAGACAAACCATTTTTGTGGCAGTCATGGCAATTGTGGTGGATAGAGGGCTATTTGCATGGAAATGGTGTTTTTGATGTGCTCTTTACCTGGTTGTAGCTGGGTTCAGCTTACCCCAGCTCCATACCTCAGGACCCCAGCTGGGCCCCAGCGTGGTGGCTGCAGCTTGCTTAGTTGCAGCTGGGTTCAGCTTGCCCCCCCCCCAATTTACATTCCCACCACCAATGTAGGTGAGTTCTCAGTAAAGGTGCCAAAGAGATCCTTTGTTGAAAATGCCTATGGCATTTGATACTGGAACAACTTGATACTTATATAGAAAAAAAAAATGAAACTCAACCCCTATCTGACACCATGAATAAAAGTTAAAGATAAATCCTAGAACTAATATAAAACTACAACTATAAAGCTTCTACAAAAAAATATATAGGTAAATATCTAAATATATTTCTAACCTGACAGTAGACAACCATTTCTTAGGTCACAGAATGCAATAACTGTACAAGAAAAAAACTGATAAATTAAAATTTATCAAAATAAAAAAAAACCTCTTACTTATCAAAAGACACTGTTAAGAATATGAATAGGTAACCCAAATGCTAGGAAAAATATTCACAAAGCATTTATGTGACAGAGGACTAATATCTAGGATAAATCAAAAACTACTGTGCAACACTACAGAACACCAATACATACCCAAAATGATAGTATCAAATGTTGATGAAGATGCAGGAAAACTAAAACTCTTACACATTATTGGTGTCAGTGTAAAATGGTACAACATCTTTGGATAAGGCCTAGCAATTTCTTATAAAACCGAACTTATTCTATACACTAATGTCCAAACAATTCCACTCCTAGGTTTTAGTCAAAAGAAATGAAAGTGTACATTCATAAAAAGACATATCCAAGAATGTTTATAGCATCATTATTCATAATAGCCAAAACCCTGGAAGTCACCCTAAATTTCATCAAGAGGAGAATAAATAAGCCAACTGTGATAAAGTCATACAATGGAATACAACTTGGCAATAAGAACTACTAAGTTACACCACAAATATACATCCACACACCACTACAAATGGATGAACGGTTAAAACGTTATGCTGACTGAAAGAAGCCTTATACAAAAGAGCACCTATTCTATATAATTACATTTATATGAAGTTCCAGAAGAGACAAAATTAATCTATAATGGGAAAATACCAGGACAGTAGTTGCTTCTGGGTACAAGGGTGGGAACTGACTGGGAAGTAGCATGGGGTACCTTTCTGGGCTGATGGTATTTTTCTTTGTTTTGACAGGATTTTGGTTTGCACAAGTGTATGAATCTGTCAAAATTATTTAAATGGTAAATTTAAAATTAGTGAATTTTATTGTATATAAATTTTACCTAAAAACTGTAACTAGATATTAAACTTTAGTTAGTTATACGCACACTAAAGTGTGTAGGGGTAAAGTACACTGATGTCCACAGCTTATTTTGAAGTACATCAAAAAGTGAATCAATTTATAGATGAAAACAGGGCTGGATACATGGCTAGTTATTTGATAAAGTAAATATAGCATAATATTAATTATAGTATCAGGGTATGACTATATGGGTATTCATTATAAAATTTTTTTCATTTCTATATGTTTGAAAATTTTTATAATAAAATGTTGATAAAAATACAAAACAATGTTTAATTCTACATACAGCACAAATACCTTTCAAGAATGAGGGGTTTCTAGGCAAAGACAGAGTTTTTCAACAATAGATCCTCATGAAGGAAAACTGCAATGGATGTGCTTCAGGTAGAAGAAAAATGATGCAAGAAGGAGAGATGACCCACCAGCTGCTCCCCATTCACCCAAAAAAAGGAGAGATGAGCACAGGCTGTAAACTCATGTAATCAAACAAACAATTGATTAATAAAACAATTATAAGAATGTCTCTGTGTGTGTGTATTATTTTGGTGTTTATGTCAAAAATTTAATTTAACAG
>NW_007734244.1:1848-5016 GCF_000696425.1 Galeopterus variegatus | reverse complement strand
AAAAGTTACATATATATCACATTACAAAATGAAGTGGTAGAAATAAATACAAATGTCAGTAAATTCTTACTGGATAAATAAGCAAAATCTAAAATCTGCTGTTTTCAAGAGATATGTTAAAGAAAATATACAGAATGGCTGAAAATGAGAGGATAGAAAAAATTTATCTGGAAAATGTTAATCAAAAGAAAGTTGGTATAGCTATATTAATATCAGATAAAATAGACTTTTTAAGTAAAAGCATTATTATAAAGTGATCTCTAGCTACATAATGATGAAATGTTCAATTTTACATAAAGATATAAAAATTCTAAACTTACATTATTACTAAAACGACACATATATAAACCAAAATTAGCAAAACCACATAGAAAATAACCTCACATAGTGTGATATTTTACATACTTCTTTTACTAACTGATATATAAAAGATACAAAACCAGTAAGATTATAGGTTTGAACAAAATTTATGAATTTTATTTAACGGATATAAATATTTTTAAAGATTATACCCAATAACAGCAGAAAACAAATTGGCAAAGATACACTGAATATTCAGAAAAATTAGACACATTGAGCCATAAAGCAAATCTCAAAAAATGTCAAGGAACTAGTTTTATAAAGACCACCTTCACTGCTCACAAAAGCACTTACATTAGATATGTCATCAAAGGATAATTAGAATAAAAAAGTCTGTACTTAAGAAATATATTTCTCGGGCTGGCCTGTGGCTCACTCGAGAGAGTGTGGTGCTGATAACACCAAGGCCCCGGGTTCGGATCCCATATAGGGATGGCCGGTTCGTTCACTGGCTGAGCGTGGTGCTGACAACACCAAGTCAAGGGTTAAGATCCCCTTACCAGTCATCTTTAAAAAAAAAAAAAAAAAGAAATATATTTCTAAATTATTTTTGGGTAAAATAAATCATAGTACAAATTTAAAAGAAGTATTTAAAACTGAATGATGAGACTAATATCTAAATTTGTAAGATGCAGCCAAAGCAGTACCTAGAAGTAAAGTTATAACCTTAGGAGTTTATATTAGAACTGTACACCTAAGCACCCAGCTTAAAATGTGAGAAAACAATAGCAGAATAAACCCAAAGGAAGTAAAAGCAAACCCATACCAGCCAGCCACCAGAGGGGTGGGCGGGGGGGAGAAAGTAAAAGCAAGGAAATAATAAAGACTAAAAAATAAAGAAAATAGAAAAAGAGTTATATAATGAAGAGGATTAATAAAGTCCCAAATAAGTCTTTGTGTTATCATATACCAAAAATTACTATAAAACCATGTTAAGAGTAGGGAAATAGTGCAGGAAATAATAAACTGACCAAAAGAATAGGATAAAAAACCTCCATACATATATGAAAATCTAATTTATGACTGCTGATAAGTAGGAAAAAGATGGCCTTTTCATATTCTGGGACAACTGGTGCACACCTGCACATGCACACACAACACACAGACATTACATCTTTCCTTTGCCTTACAGAAAGAGATCAATTCCAAGAGATTCTATAACAAAAACATTGTGAAAGGCAAAACTATACACCTTTTTCAGAAGATAATAGAAGAGACTAAATTTATGAGAAATTTATTTGGTATAAAGATTTCTTCAGCAAAACACAAAAAAGTACAAGTCATAAAGAAAATAAATCTGACATTAAAACAGAGAAATTCTATTTGTTAAAAGAACCCTAGAGAATGCAAAGACAAGTTGTTACACTTTCTCTGTGTAATTGAGATGGAAAAAAGATAAAGAAAGAATTCACTCAAAGTACCATCAATGAGGCCTGGAGGGACTGCCACCCATCAGGGGAGCAGCCCCCATCCAAAATCAGCCTTTCTTTTTATTGACAAGACGAGGAAGTTTCACAAG
Organism: Galeopterus variegatus; assembly: GCF_000696425.1. Classification (NCBI taxonomy): domain Eukaryota; kingdom Metazoa; phylum Chordata; class Mammalia; order Dermoptera; family Cynocephalidae; genus Galeopterus; species Galeopterus variegatus. The sequence continues at coordinate 3,137 of NW_007734244.1, read as the reverse complement.
AAAAATCAGTTGATTCAATCATCAAAGAAGGACATAAAAACAGGCAGTGTAAAACTTGTAACAGCAGTAAATTAACAATGTGACATTCCAAAATGTAATTTGCAAAAAGCTAGGTTAATTCACCAACAAACAGCTTGTCCTTAGTAAACATTTTCTTTTCCACATACCTCCTACAGCAATTTCCTTAGCATATTTAAACAGCATTCAAGCAGTTTCCTTAACATATCTTAAGAACAATCAGTAGGTTAAATAGTCAATAGTCATTCAAGCTGGAATCAAACCAGCAACCTGAAACAGTCAAAGTACACAATCCCATCCCTAAACAGTGATTAGAATTGATTAGATGGCTTTTGGCAAACTTATCTGTGAACTTCCGTCCCCTACTCAAGAGCCTTTTAGCTCATTCATGCATTACCTAAAAACCCTAAGATCAAAGGAGAATCAAGTTTTCTAACCCACTACAGACAGGTTATAAACTGAGATAAGATATTTTCAACACAGGTGCATGAAGCAGGATAAACATCCAAAGTATTTTCATAAAGTTCTACAAGTAATAATCAACCCTGATGCTTCCCTGTGTCCCCACCCCACCTGAATGGTGTACCCTCTCTTGTTGGAACTATGAGTAATAAACTATCTCTTCAACGACAATTCTCTCCTCATCTGTTAGTATAACTATGCCTCAAATTTTATATCAATACACTATATTTCAGGACAGATGTTCATTTCACCCATGAGGATGGCTATTATTAAAAATACAAAACATAAAATGTAAAGTGTTGGCAAAGATGTGGAGAAATTGTAACCCTTGTACACTGCAGGTAGAAATGTAAAATCATGCAAGTGCTGTGAAAAATGGTTTGGCAGTTCCTCAGAAAAATTAAACAATAACCATGTGATCCAGAATCTCTACTTCCAGGTATATACACAGAACAATCGAAAACAGGGACTTGAACAGATATATGTTCACCAGTGTTCATAGTAGCATCATTCACAATAACCAAATGGTAGAAGCAGCCCCAGTGTCTGTCAGTAGATAAATGGATAAATAAATTGTGGTATGTACATGCAATAGAATATTATTTGGCCTTTAAAAAGGAGAAATATGACACATGATACAATATGGATGAACCCTAAAGACATTATGCAAGTGAAATAAGCCAGACACAGACAAATAGTGTATGATTTCACTCAAATGTAGTATCTACAGTAATCAAATTCATAGATCGGGGCCGGCCCGGTGGCACACTGCTACAGTGTGCCGCTTGGGAGTGTGGCGGCGCTCCCGC
>NW_007734244.1:0-1229 GCF_000696425.1 Galeopterus variegatus | reverse complement strand
AAAAAAAAATTCATAGAGGCAGAAAGTAAAATGGTGGTTTCCAGGGGCTGGGGGAATGAGGGAAAGGGGATTTACTGTTTAATGGGTATAGAGTTTCAGTCTTGCCAGATGAAAAGAGCTCTGGAGATGGATGGTGGTGATGGTTGCACAGCAGTGTAAATGTACTTAATGCCACTGAATTGTACACCTGAAATAGTTAAAATGCTGAATTTTATGAGTATTTTACCACAATTTTTAAAATGGTTGTTCTTCTTGCACAGCCTGTTGGACTGTAGGGAACAATGAATAGCAGCTCTCTGCCCTTTCTGGGTGGGCCATCACCCTGTGCCATCGCTGCGACATGAGAATCACGAGGAAACAGGATGCAAAACAGCTCTACACTTGCTCAAGGAGCTCACACTTTATGAAATAGAGTTGGGGACATTATGTCAGAGATGGGAGAATTTGGTGGGACTGGTATAAATGAGACCTAGCACATGATATGAAACTGGTGCTTTGGATGAAGAATGTGTATGATTTCAGTGTTGAATGAGTTTAAACTATGATCCATTAAAGGACCAATAATGTACCGGAGCGGAGATTTTTCCTTATACCACTTCCAGGAGACAGGTAATCCACTGAGAAACCTTTACCGTTATTCACGATTCAGGTACTAATGTTACAAAGAATTCTGACATTATCCCTGACTTCACAGAAATTTTTACTNTTGGTCTGGAACTAGTTGTTGTTGTCCTTACTGGTGGGTTCATGTAGGTTGGAGTGGAGTTGGTTGTTGGCATCATCATCATTGGTGGTTATCATCATTCCCGGAGGAATACATTGAGGTGAGATGGTGAGGTGTTGTAACTCTGGGATAGGATTTGGTCCTTTGTTGGATCTGGGGTTCCACATGATAAGGTTTGACAGCCTTAGAAGGAATCCACACTGGTCCTGTGGGAGACAAAATGGAAGCATACCCTCTTACCCCATGTTAACAATTTAGCAGGTCCCAACCATTATGGTCCCATCAGTAGGTGGCAGTATAAAACCAAGGGTTTAGGCTTCTTTTCAGGAGGGATAAAATGCTGTTCTGTGGCGCTTAAATTTTGGGAATTGCAGTTTTAAAAATTTAGTTAAACAGAGACTTAAAGACCTGTTCATGAGGGGCCATTCCTATATCTATATTGTCTTTTTTTTGTTTGTTTATTTAATTGAGATTTAAGAAGGCCATTAGCCCTTTCAATAATTGC
>NW_007734243.1:93648-96541 GCF_000696425.1 Galeopterus variegatus | reverse complement strand
GGGTCGGGGGGGTAGGGGGTGATGGGGGAAACATGAACCCAGGTGGGCAGGATGAAGAATAAGATGACTCATATTGGGATAATACGCTGAAGTAGTGCATGGACAATCCAGACACAAGAGACAGGCTGAGAATATGCAGCCACATAACCTAGACTTTTGGGGAAAAACCCAATTTCCAATATTCTTTCTTCTTGCCTCTAGCGTGACACTTAAACTTGTCAGACAGTGTGTCCCAATTTTAGTTTCCAGAAATACAGTAGAGAAGCACAGAGGTACTGGAGTTCAGGTGCAGTGGGAATCCCAGGGGGCACTCAGGAAGGCTAACTAGGCACTCCAGCCATCTGCTGTGGTCACCGTGATATGAAGGCAGACTGGTGGCCTCACCAGAGCTTTTTGAGCTTTTTGTGTGATTTCTGACCAGGCAGGGACCAATCCCTGCCAGAGAAAGTGAATGAATATATTTAGCTAGGGAAAAAAAAAAAACACAACAGGAATATTCCAATACTGACATCACTTGGTAAAACTCTTTTTAGNTCAGGATCGCGCTGTCTCCTGTCACGGCCGCTCCAGACCCGTCGCCATCTTAGAACCTCCAGCACACTTCTCAAAAGATGGCCTGCCATAATCATTAATCCTGAGATGACATCAAAGAGAAAGGTCGAGTCTGATGGAGTTGAGATGCCCAGATTCATTCACTGGTCAAGCCCCTGCTGGCTGCCTTGTTACAGGGCTTCATGGTCTGATGAATTCATAGTCTTCAGTTGTTCATTGCATAGATCCTCAGACTCAGGTTTGTCTTGTAAAAGCCTCTGATACACACTCATTTCACAGGAGACCTTTGGATTTTTATGTTTGCCTGACAGTGATGTCCTAGGCTTCAGACACACCTCGAGAAGTTTAAATAGGATAATATACATATAATCTTTAATATAGTGCCTGACATAGGGACCACAGTTAATTATTGAAGTCTCCCAATATTACTAACACAACCTTTGTATAAATTATTAAGCTAGCTCATTATTTTCCTATTTTGTTCCATAAAATGATGGTTCTGCAGTGTATTAATACTTTGGGAAAACATCAGGTTAAATTCTGCGAATTTAATCCAATTCAAACCTTTTCAGAGATTTTAATACCAGATAAATACACTGGCATTTTAAGAGGAAAATACAGAATGGAGCATGTCCCAGAATTTTCTGAAGATGGAAAAATCTTCTTTTCAAGATATATTTTGGGAGATGCTGCACTGGTTGTTTGAAGGATTTGGATACATTTGTGAAACCAATGGATCAAGAGGCAGGGGCACAGGTTCTAATCCTACCTTCACACCCAGCCAGTGAGACCTAGGCCGGGTACTCAAAGTATTGTGTCATGCAAAGAGCACTTGGCTCTGAGTCAGGAGATAGTGCTTCTAAGCCTGATTGTGCCTCTAGTGTTTGAACATGCTTAAGTCTCTGATTCCTTATTTGTCTACCAGTGATAACAGCAAAACCTATTGCATAGGATTTTGGTGAAGAGTTGATGAGATATTTGAGAATACCTTGTAAACTAGTAAGAACTAAAACAATATGGCACCATCTTTTTTATCTTCATGAACATTATTGTCACCATCACCCTTGTCACCACCTTGAAGTTGCCTTCATACTTGCAAGCATAGCTTCCTGTAACTGCCACAGAGAAAAATCCAAATAGCCAGCTGTTCTCATTCAGTGTCCATTGCCAGTGGCTTTTGCTTAAACAGGGTGCCACAGTTCAAGCCTGAACAAGATAAACTCTTCCTATCCATGGAGCAGAGCTAGACTAAGGCATCTCCTGGTGGCCTCACAGGTAAAGATTTGGTCTCAAGTAGCAGAGTGAGCTGATTGAGGTTATATAATATTAGTATTTTCTGGGCCTGAGGAGAAGGAGAAACAGCCATCTAGCTTGTCCCTCTCACCTTCTGTCATTATCCTTTTGAGGTTTACTTTGGTGATGTAGAGAGGTTCCCCTGAAGACCTGTGGTCAGCATCAGGTGGAATGATGAGGCCACAATGAATCCCCCCCACAGTTACCGCAGGTCTGCAGGGCAGGCTGAGGTCTGGAAGCAGCTCAGCAGTCAGCTGAGCTTCTACTCTGCTCAAGCTACATCTAGCAGGTTGATGGGGACATTGTAGACAGTTATGTTTAAGAGCTTGGACTCTGAAGTCAAGGGGTTTCCTATTGCAGCCCCTTCACCTTTGAGCTACATGACCTTTGGCTAGTGGTGGCCTCAGGTTTCTCATGGCAAAACACGGATGTTGGTAGAAACCATCTTATGAATTTCTGTGAGCATTAAATGAGATATTATATGAAAAATTTTAGTTACATTGTCTGACACATAAGTGTTTTTTATAAATATTGGTAGTGATGGTGGTGGTGGCAATGATGATGATAATAATGGTGACATTCCTTACTAGGAAAGCCATCTTAATAAAAGCAAATCTATATAAAGTTAATAAAGAGACTCAAAATGTGACTTTAGAGAAATGAAGGAAAGGTAGCAACATTTGGTTTGAAGGAAAGAAAATTCAAAGTGACTTAATTGTCACCTTTGCCTAACTAAATAGCTGGCCTGAAGACGAGGTATTAGGTGTAACCTATTTAACATGGACAGCAAAAGTTGGCTCAAAGAGTGAGATTCCAGGGCTGTTTAGATATTCAGCTGTCTGGGAATAGAATTGCTATTTGGCAAGGGTTGAATTTGCTGTCTCTGGCAGTATGCAGACTAAAGCTGGATAAACACTTGCACAGATTGTATAAAGAACAAGCCTATGGAAGATGAGATAGTAGGGAAATTACGTAATATTCAAAAGGAATCATGGATTTGAGAGTACAAAAGTCAGAGAGCACAAGAAACTCATTCATGATGGGGGGG
>NW_007734243.1:91817-92469 GCF_000696425.1 Galeopterus variegatus | reverse complement strand
AAAAAAAAAAACACAACAGGAATATTCCAATACTGACATCACTTGGTAAAACTCTTTTTAGTATTTTAGCATTCATTCATTCACTTATTCAGGCATACCATAGGCACTAGAAATAACAGGAGGGCAGAAAATAAGAGGCCTGACATATGGTAGATGCACCTTAAATAACTACTTATCGAATGAGTTAATTCCCAGATAAGGACATTGAGTCTCAGAGGAGTAAAGTCACTCAGAGGAACGAGGTGGCCTTGTCCACAAGGTTCACCACCTAAGTATAAAAGCCAGAAAGGCAGTGCGGGCAAAAGCAGTGCATGTCTTACTGATGCCCATGTAGATGCCAAGTGTTAGGTGATGAGGGTTTGAGGAAGTAACACGAAAGATACCAAGAGCTCACAGAGCCCTACATATGTCTTAGGCACAGAGATTAATGCTGTAATTATGATCTTCCACGTAATCCACCTAGCTTCTTTACCAGTTAGGAATTATCATTGCCATTTCATAGATTAGAAAGCTGAAGTTCTGAGTGCTTACGTAACTTGCCAAAAGTTAGACAGCTATTAAATGGAAGAGTTTGAGTTTAAATCTCCATGTCTAGGACCAAAGCCCAGCCTGTTTCTCCTATTCTTTTTTTTTTTTTTTTTTTTTTTTTTTT
>NW_007734243.1:70942-90685 GCF_000696425.1 Galeopterus variegatus | reverse complement strand
GGAGCGCCGCCGCGCTTCCCAAGCGGCGCACTATCCAGTGCGCCACCGGGCTGGCCCGTGTTTCTCCTATTCTAAGTGGGTTTTCTACCTCCTGGGATCCTCCACCCTAAAGTTCTGGGTTCCTAGAATCTCTGTCCCTCACCCCAACCCCATATGCCATTTAAAGAAAGAAATTACTTCTCAGCCAAGGACCTAGTCTCTCATGCTTGAGGGTATCAGGAAGAAGGAATCAATAGAAGGAGAGCAGATTTAAGTTTTCCATGCACAATGGTCTGATGGGGTTAGATCTATTTTCTTCATTGCAAAGTGTGATTGATTTAATTCCAAATTTAACTTAAATTTGATTTTCTTCTCTCAACCTGGCATTTCCAAACCAGAAATCAATCAAACCCCAAATTATAGGCAGTGTGTGGCTCAACAATGTTGAGTTATTTCCGGTTGAATTGCTCAAGCAATACATTTTATGCCATTCTCTGCTGCCATAAGAGGAGATGAGGGGTAAGAGGGAGGGGAAATAGAAGGGAAATTAGATTATTAACTTTCTCCAGTCCCAGCAATCAGTGTTCCCTGGTGGAATTCTACTTCTGCAGCACAGCACATTCCCCTGCAAGTGATGGAGAGGGGACTGCAAACAGGGACATAAACCAGGAGGAACTTTGACATTTGTCATATGAGGACACTCATGTTATGATCTGGACCTGCCATTTACTGAGCTCTTTTTAAAATTTTTCTTCTAATTACATGTGTTACCTTATTTTGTCCTCACTTCAGCTCTGAAAAAAATACCACCATTCCCATTTTTCAGATGGACACGTTTCATGTTTTGTCTTATAATGGTTGGGTCCGTTGACAAGTGTCACAGAGAGATTTTGTGGCTAAGCCAGCATTTGAACATAGATATGTTTGTCTTCAAAGGCCACACTTTCTGCAACTACATGATGACATTTTGACCTTTATTTTATGATGAAGTGGGAAGCAGTATGATCCAGGGGAAAGGATGGAGCAGGACTGGTTCTAATCCAGTTTCTGACACACACAAATTGGGTAACCTTAGACAAGTCATTTCATTGATTCACACTTCTGCTCTCAGTAAAATAGGGGTAGTACCAACAGTCAGCTGTGCAGATTAAACAAAATAATTCTGCCCTACTAAAATGTAAGCTTCAAGGACATTGGCTGTTTTGTTTACTATCATTTTCCTTGTGCCTAAAGGAAAGAGTGATGTTCAATAAAAATTGGTTGGATGGGGCCAGCCCGGTGGCGCACTGCTACAGTGCACCGCTTGGGAGTGCACCGGCACTCCCGCCGAGGGTTCGGATCCCACATACAGACCGGCAGCTCACTGGCTGAGCGAGGTGCGGGCGCAACACCGAGGGTTGCGATCCCGTTGCCGGTCCCGGTCCGGTACGGGTGCGACACTGAGGGTTGCGATCCGTTGCCCATCACAAAAAAAGACAAAAAGGAATAAAAAAAAATTGGTTGGATGGATGGGTTGATGGATCGATGAGTGGGGGATAGGCACAGTGCCTGTATCATAGCAAGCACTCAATGAGTAGAGGTCCTCTTTCCTGCCTTTGCTCCTTGCAATGGCAATGCAGTACATAGCCTGAATGGGGAGAGGGTGGGTATTATGAAATGGATAGTTTCTACCTTGCCACTGTCTACCATTCCTACTCAGAGCTAAGTGCTGATGCTCAGTTTCCTGGGCCGAGAGCTCTTAAGAAGTCACCTTTGTTTGAGTCTTGCTATGAGGTTTCTGCCATGTCTGGTTTCCATGGCAACTCCCCAAGCCACAGTGGCTGCTCCACAGGCATCTGGCCTTAGTGCTGGCTTCACCTGCATGCTTTCTCCCTCCTGGACCTTGGAGACAACTGGGGCTCTTCAGACATTCTCTGAGTGAACGGTTGACCCAGGACACCGTCCATTCCCATTCTCCCTACCACTTTCCCTCTCTTCTTATGTCCCTCCCTCCACGATCTACTCTTTTTGTTTCTGTAGAGAATAATTCAGTTCCTTATAAGTTTTGCTTATGTGTTGGACAAAAATGTAAGTCAGTCCTGGTTTCTGCCATCAATGACGAGACAAATACCTATATCTGACTTGGAATTCACATTTACCAAGGGCCAGAAACTGTGCCAGATATTTGTCATGTACTGTCTTGTGTAGTTTTTACAACAATCTTGAATGATGTTATTTTATTACTATTATCCAGGTGAGAAAAATGCATCAATAAGCTAATGTGACTTCACACACACACACACACACACACACACACACACACACACACCCATTGACTCTTAAAGATCCTGAATTGCTGCGAAGATTTAAATGACATATGGGGATATAATTAGTCCAGCAAGGAACATGAGCCATCTCACCTCTGCCCCTCAGCCCTCTTCCCCAAGACCCCAAATCATCCCTGTGCAGCCTGGCCATATTTCTGGTACTTGACTAATTAGTGAAAGGAATGTCTTGGTCACATCTGTTTCTGCTGCCCCATGGGCTAGGAATGGGAAATGCTTCCTGAGGGATCCACAGGGTGCTGTTCATGACACACTGTCCAGGACATGCCCTCCCCTATGCCAGGAGCCCTTACCTGCCTGTCACACCTCATCCTCTGACCCTGTTTCACCTCCCCGAGAAGTTGTTCATGCTAAATTCATCTCTTTATGCTCTTCCCCTAGAACAGACTTTGTAGAACCTAGAGTAGAAACTCAGTGCTGCTGCTAGCTGTTATTTCGGGGATTTTGTTAAATAATTAGGCTTGGGGAAATATGTTAACTTTTTGGAAATTTATTTTTTAATTTATTTATTTTTAATTGACATGTATTGATCGTACATATTTATGGGGTACAGAGTTATATTTCAATACATGTATACAATGTGTCATGATCAAATCAGGATAATTAGCATATTTGTCATTATAAAAATTTATCATTTCTTTGTGATAAGAGCATTTGAGCTCCTCTGTTCTAGTCAAGTGAGAATACACAATAACTTATTGCTAATTACAGATGCCTGGCACTACTGTAGACCACTAGAACTTATTTTTCCTGTTTAGCTGTGATTTTGTATGCATTAACCAATCTCTTCCTATCCCCTCTCCCCCCTCCCCTTCCCAGCCTCTAGTAATTATTTAAGGTGAGGTCTATGCAAGACACCAACCCTAGTCCATATTTTTTCTAGTTGAAAACATTGATGTTGACTTGTCTATGCATACTAAAATATTGATATTATCAGAGTTTGAAACAGCTTCTTGTGGCACTCAGATAAGAGATAAAACCTTGTTCTTTTTTCCTGTGGTCATTTTAGGTTTTGGGGATTTTCCATCTTCTGACACAAGAACTATCTTTTATTTTAATCATTCTTCTATGTAATGTTTATTCTGCAACTGTAATAACCACAAATGTAAGAATAGTTCCTACCATAAGCCATGCATTGTCCTGGAACGGGGAATAAAAACAAGAATCCTATTCTTAAATTAAGCAGCTTCTAGGTCCCAGGTGGTGAACTTGGCGTGAAGGATACAGTGATGGTGAAGGACGGATCTCTTCTCTCAAGCAGTTCACTGATTATTAAGAAAAATATATATGCATACGAACAATTCCAAAATGGGCTGTCCATAAGGGCTCTTTTTCTATTGGAACCCATCAGTGTGGCCATGTTTGTTGGCATGATTTTTGCTTGGTCAGTGCCTGTGTCATGCTGGTTGCTGGTACTGTTACTGTCATTCCTGGAAGTGACCGTTTATTGAGAATCTCAATAAACATGAGATTCTACCATGTGCCAGACACTGCTGCGATACAGAGGTAAGCAAAAGACACGGTGCTTGCCCTCAAGGAGTTTACTGTCTATTTACTAGACTCCAGTGTTTGGAATAGGTATTTGGAACACAATGAATGTAGGTAGTTTATCTGCCTAGAGCATGAAGAATTCACATGAATGGTGAATCTTGAAGAATGATGGGGGAGACAGTGGAGTTCTATCCAAAAGAAATAAACACCTACATTAATAAAAGTGTGATAAAGAGTGTTGACTGTGGGGACACTGCAGTCATTCAGCCATGCCAGCACCTGGGCCAGGTAGGAGAGAGCACAGGAGTGTAGGCACTCATTGTAATAAGCTTCCAATGCTGGGCTAATGAACAGGGATCACATCCTGTGGCCAGATGCTGTAAAACAGCTCATGGGGTTTCAACAGGGCATGAAGTGTACAGATATGGCCACACCTTACTTATCCCACAAGCAATAGAAGAGATGAGGGGAAAGAGGTAAGAATGCTAAAGACATAGAGTACATAAGAATGTATGACTGCATTGATGTTGTAGCAGAGGAGGACAGCAGGCTGAAAGACGACATCTAGGTTTCTGGCCAGTCTAAATGGTGGTGCTTTCAGTAAGTTGAGGAGCCCAGAAGGAAGAGGAGGCTTTATAAAGAAGATAACCTGCCTTGTTGTGAACGTGTTATATTTAACATGCTCATGGGCTAGCCATACAGGATGTTCAGAAGGTTTGGGGATAAAGGTTTGCTCAAAAGAAGAGTATAACTGGTAAAATAAATTTGAGAAGCAGTACTCTAAAACTGGTAACCAGAACCTTGAAGGTATATTTGAAGAGCAAAACCTAAAGAATGAAATACACAGGAGGGCTCAGGACAGGCTCCATAGAATTTCTTTGCTCCTAGTCATGCAAATCCAATTGCCTTACTCTACTGCATCCATAAAACTGTCTTTAATTTTCCCAGGCAAAACTACTCTCCCCATTTCCTTCCCTGTCTTCTAGGTTGTAACACAATTTGTCATGCCATCTGATTAGCTGTGGATAAGCTTGCATTTTCCCCTATCCTGTAAACTCTTGAAGAGCAGGAGCTGTTATTCTTCTCTGTATGTCTCACATAGTAGGTGCTCAATGAATGCTTGTGAAATGGATTTGAACTGGTCAGCCTGTAACTATCTGTGAAACCCTCCTAGGTGACAGACATTATATTTGCATAATGCCATGTAATCATCACAACACCATGAGATGTTTATTTGTATCATTACCTTCATCATATGCTTAAGGAAACTGAGGTTGCACAGCTAATGGAGGCTAAAGAACAAATCTGAACCCAGAATTGTCTCACTCCAAAGCCCATGCTTCTTCTACCAGACCCTACCGAATTCAACAGCACAGTGTCTTCTCGCTTGCTTCTAAAGTGAGTGGAAAGTTTAATAACATCTAATTATTATCAAGAATGACCAACCTAACTGAGAGGAAAAGAGTGAGCATTGCCACAATTTTCAGGAAGCTTGTTTCTTTTATCTTTACCAAAATGCATAATAAACCCATTTTGCAGAGAGTTAAGCCAAGACCCAACAAGAGGCCACTGAGGTGTCTTAGCAAGCACAGAGGTTGGAAAGTATGGTTTCTTTTTCTTTTTTTAGATTCTTATATGGAAAATAACAGGACTCCCAAACTTCATCCCATCCCCATTTCCTCACTTCATGGAATTATGTGTCTTTGTATGTGTTTGTGTTATTAGGTTTGCTGAAAAGCCCAGTGAACAAGACAGCCCTGACACTGATTGCCGTGAGCTCCTGCATCCTGGCCATGGTGTGTGGCAGCCAGTTGTCCTGTCCACTCACCGTGAAGGTGACTTTGCATGTGCCTGAGCACTTCATTGCAGACGGTAAGAGCAGAGCGTTGGAGTTGCCCCACGCTACTGGGCACCTGGCACCCCTGGTGGTCAAATGTCTCCATGCCTGGCCCAATCTCAGAATTGTATTACATATACCTTTATAGGAAAAAAAGAACATCCAAAGGCCTTGGAAGAGGCTCTTATCATGTGGAGTCCTGGATTATTTGAATTAAATGAAAGACTTCTTTAATTCTATGAGTAAAGATAATGTTTGTTAAATAAAGGAAGAATTTAAATGTGAATGCAGAAAGATTGAGCTACATCAGAGAACCTACTGGTTCTTATCATGCTTGTGGGTTTTATTCCAAACTAAAAATGCCCCCTAAAGGGTATTTGCTAATTAAAAGCATATGACGGGGAAGATCATATGAGGTTTGTTGGAATTTTCTAAATATCCTAAAGAATATTCATTTCTCATTCCCTGTAAATGTACTTTACGAGTATCTTATATTTTGCCATTTACTCTTCACCCAATTAAATTGAATTAATGAGACACTGTAGTCACCGTATTCATTAGCAAAGCATGGTCCAAGAAATTGATTAAGGTGCTTTATATCTATTGCTAAAGTGACCTCCAGAAAAGTTGTTGCAGTTTACGTACTTCAACAGGCTACACTGGCGCCTGTTTTCCCAAAGCCTTACCCTCATATGGTATTGCTATCTTTACATACATTGAAGTTTAGCATAAATAAAATAAAGAAGGCATATCTTAAGAATGCAGCTTAATGATTTTTTTTGTTTTTTAATACTTGTTTAATGTATACATCTCAATGAGTTTGAAGATAAAGTACAAAGCTATGCTGTCTACCCTAAGTGAATCATTGTGCAATATATGCATGTATTGAAACAACACACTGTATCCTACAAATATGTACCAGTAAATGTTCAAATATTTTGAATAAAAAAAATACATTTATACCCATGAAACCATTACCATAAACAATACCATGAACATACCTATCACCTCTAAAAGTTTCTTTTCTCCCTCTTTCTTTTTTCCTTTTGTGATAAGAACATTTAACATAAGATTACATAGGTGCCTACACAGATCAAACCATGAAGCATTTCCAGCTCCTCAGAAGGTTCTAGTTAATTGTTCTCCAGTGGTATCCAAATTTCTGATTTCTAGCAACATATTAGTGCCATTCATTTTTTAAAAAATCCTTTCCCATTGGATATGTATTGAATTCTTTTACGATCTTTATTATCTATTTGTCACTCTTATCTCCATGTAACTCAATTTTCTGTCCAATTTCAAAGTTACAGTGTTCAGAAACTTAGCGCTATCCTTCAGTATGTTCTGACCAGAGCAAAGTGGGGTTTTTACCCCTTTCCCTGAAACACCCACACTTGGATTAACACTTCCTTTGAGTGCTTCCCCTTCAACACAGTAGATGAGTCCCTACTTATTTTTCACTTGGACTGCAAATAAGTTCAATATTTGTCATTTCATATACATTCAGTTGATTTTCAGATCTACGAACAGGATTCTTGGTCCATCCCTATGAAATCCTATGTGCACATAAGACAGGTGAACATGTATGTGTGGGATGGCAGTGGATGGCAGAAAGAGGCAGAAGGAACTAACCCTACAGAAGCAAGGAGGCAAGTAGGTTCATGGAGCCTGGGGCTGGAAGAATTGCCAGACCCTGGGTGCAACTGGAAAATGGGGATGGGAGAGTAGGAAGGATGAACACTGAGTTGCAAAGACCAATAGGGCAAATTTTGACCACAGTAGAAGACATGTCTCTACCTTTTATCCTTCACCAGTCACTAGTCATTAACTGTAGAAAATCAGACCCTAGAGATATTCAAGTTTTAATATTTATTTTCTTACTTGTAGAAATGGAGACCCTGGGAGGCTAACTTGCTCAAGGTCATGATGAAATAGTTTCATGGCTAAGAGCACAGGCTTTGAGATAATACAGACATGAATTCAATACTCAGTATGTTGTCTGCCACTTCGGTAGCCAAGTGAATGACTTACCCCCTCTGAGTCTCGGTCTCTGCATCTATACTCATAAAATGGAGATAACAGAAGTACTTATCTCACAGGGGCATTGTGAAGACTACAGCTCCTACTTCTTTTCCATGTTTATCGAATTTTTAGATAACACATAGTTGGGAAATAGCAAAATAAAGGGATCGCCCAAGAAAGCTGCAAACAATCTTAATGGTTTAAAAGGACAGACCAAAATATGGTAATAAAAAGGACTGTTTCCAATGGTCCCTATTCTGACCTCTGTCATAGACTTATAATTTTATAGCTGCATGTGGACTTGTCTGTTTATGCCTATAGACTGGAATCTGTGGGGTGGCAGGTGTTGTGTCTTTTGGAAGAAATGTTGTATCCCTGGTGACAAGCACAGTGCCTGGTCTATGATGCATGTTTAGTAATTATGTGAATGAATATCACCTGAGTTAAAGCAGAATTGTCAGTGGTTGCATGAGGCACTTCTACTAGATCTCCAAGAACAAAGGGGAAGCTAAGTCAAAACTAAGGCAGATAATGCATAGAGATCGAAGATGTTCTAAAATGTACCCAGGGTTTGTTTCCATCAGGTGTGGTAAGATGTGCTGGCACAGAAATGACTGTCTTGAAACAAGAAATTTTTATACTCACAGATCCCAGAAACGGGACACACAGAATGCCAGGTGGGGCTACATAAGGAAGCCCAGGATCTATACAGAGGCAGAGGAAACTAGCAGAAAGCATGGGCGAGAGCTCATTTCTAGTGCAGGAAGGAATGGGTGAGGCAGGGTAAGCAGGGGAGACAGATTTAGAACTGGCTAGATTGAATAATTTTAGCAGGTGTGGAGGTTTAGGGACAGCTCCTAGTTGCCTTGTCTCTGACCCTGAGGTGATTAGGGAAGAGAAATATTTTAAGAGCCACATAAGAGAGATGGTTGGAGCAAAGGCTCTGGGCTGGTTAATTTGCATGTAAAAGGCATTTCCTGGGCAAGTCTTTTGCTGTCCCTTAAGATTTCACTAGCCCTGTGAGGGGCAAGCTCTTACCAGTCAGGGAGGCCCCAGATGCCAGAGCATCAAGAATACAGAAATTATAAAAATATAGTTAAAACAAAGGAACATTGAAAATAACCACAGAGTGTACAAGTCCTGGAGATGTGATGAAGCAAGCCCAGCAGGCAGCATTGGGAGGACCTGGCCCACAGGATCTCACTCTCCAGGCATAGTGGAATTTCCTTCCCTTCCGTGCTATATGGTCTCGGTTAGGAGTGTATCCTTCTAAATGAGGTATGCTTCAGTTTGGATTTCACTTCCATTGCTTTGAAATATAAGAGAGTCAGGTTAGCTTCCTGAGTCTCATTTTTCTCATCTGTAAAATAGGAATTATTTTGAGAATATTGAATGACATAGTGTGTATAAACTGCCTAGTAGAGTGTCTAAAACATTGTGATTGCTCAATAAATAGTAACTATTATTACTTTTAATCATAAAACAATTCATAGAGAAAGAGACCTCAGAAGCTGAAACATGGCTGGGCCAGAAGATACAGAAAACTAAATAGATGAGTTTAGCTATCCTCAGTTTGGTGAAAGGAACAAGAAGTACATTATATGTCCCCCTCCAGATGGAAGTACCTTTCCCACTTGAAGACATTAACACTTGAAAATTCTCAATCTTCTGGGGATCAGCAGAAATCCTGAGAGCAGCCAGTGCTTGAAGTCAGACTACGTGGTAGTTCCAGGCAAGCTCACCTTCTTCAACAAAAGCCCAATATCTCCTCTGTATATGCATTGCTTGTCTTTTTCCTTCAAAAGCTCTCCAAAGTGGTCTTTATTATCCACCTTTGACAGATAAGGAAACTGGGACTTGAAGAGGATATCCAGTCATCTATGGGGGTGGAGAAGAATCTAGCAAAGAACAGTTTTTATGAATTGACTAGTGGGGTTTCTAGCTCTGATTCCTGGAGTAATGAGGGTGTTACTAAGAGGACAAGAGGGAAAGTGATGATGGTCCTCTTTTCCTGAACACTTGTCATCAGTTGGCACTGATATTCGTAAATGTATTGCAACCTAACATAAATACAGTAATAAACACAGTTGGAAAGTGTACCTTTTAATGAAATTTTGCATATATTTCAACAACCAGATCATACTTGAGGCCCCTTAAGACCACTGGTTAAGTTTTTTAAAAACAATAAAAGGAGAATCATAACAAGGCCTATCAGGAGAAGAGCAGCTCGTGTTGGGAGGAGCTCTGTTTGCGACCAGGTCTCCCAAGGAGCATGGCCATGGCAGTTTTCATCCTTTCTCACCCTCCTCCATGAGCTCTCTAAGCTGCCAAGGTGCTGGCCCTTTCTTATTAAGAGAGCTCTCAGCCAGGCTTACACATTGATCTGTCCGTGGTGCTGAAGTGTTGGATGTGGCTGAGTAATGGGTCCCATCTTTGGAAAGAAAATGAATTCTGCCCTTGTGTTACTGCATAGTTATACACAATGCTTACTGCCCATTACAGGGAAAAAAGGTCAGTATGGCCTAGCACTTGTCTAGAGCCCAGTTGGCAAGAGCAATATACACTGATGCTGTCCACATCTAAGCCCTTGGCAAATCTCACTCCTTCTTTTGTCTTGGCTTCTTCCAGGCCGCCAGTAGCTTTTTGCCCTGCTAAGCACACATTAAAGAGATGGAACATGCTTGCATCTAAACTTACTGAATTTAGCATTGTTACTCCATCTGTGTTCTATAAAACATCTGCATTTGTGTCATCTGGGCTGATAATCCTCAGAACTAGTGAATCAGACTCTCTGAGGGTGGAGCCCAGGTATTAATAATCTTTACAGGAACTCTAGGTGGTCCCTTAATAGAATTTTGAGAGCTATTTCAATATCTCTGTAAGTGCTACTTTCCTTTCATCTAAAACATATGATCCTTCATTGAGATCCCTTAGAATCTTTATAAGAGTCTTTGATAAGTGTCTTTGATTTCCCCCATCTTTGACTTTATCAATACTTGATTAATGGGCCTGCCTAACAGTATAACTCCAGAGATTTCCCATAGCATTGAGTTCAATGTGAGTGGTCTACCGTTAAGGTTTATAACATATTAGCCCTGATCACACAGGTTTGGGCTTCATCAAAATTGTCACGTCGGTAGCATTATTGATGAATGGTTATTGGTTAATATGAAAAGCCTATCTTAACTGAGATGTTAGTTCATGCATTTGCTGAGGCTCCCAATGTGAATCATGATATAATCACCCAATATAGTAAGTCAGTAGAAGAAACCACTTTTAAAGGAATAAGCTAGATTAAGTGGGTGAGATGGTTCCGTACCACTGTGGACAGATAACACTACACCTAGAGTTCTTTGTCCTGTTCTGGAAGTTGTTTTTCACTGGAATTTGTTCAGAGGAGAAGATTTGGCAGTTATGATATTGGAAAAACATTGTAGATACCTAATGACCTCTTAATGAAAGGATGAAAGAAAATCATTCTATAGGAAGTGTTGAAGGAGCCTAGACAAGAAGGGAACTTAATATTACTGAGCATATCTGTTACATGTATGGCAGTGTAAAAAGCACTTTACATAGAGTTCTTCACTTAATTCACAAAGGAAAACTGTATGGCAGGACTTAGCATTGTTGTTTTATATACATGAAAAGGAGGGCTCAGAGATGTTAAGTGACTTGGCCAGGTTAATACACAGAGGAAAAGCAGTGTGAAAACCTAGGTCTACCTGAACCCCTGATCCAAGGAACTGCCATATAAGGGGCTTCCAGAAAAGAGACCATCATTATTGTCTTGAAAAGGAAACAGGCAAGTTCTGGGAGGCCTTAGGAAGCAAAACTAGAGCTATATGGGTGATGAGGATGGTCAGGGATAGAAGGAGTGAACCTTTAGTCTGGAAATGTCTTCCTCTACTATTGACAGTGTGACTTTTTGCTACTTAAACTTTCTAAGCTTCAGTTTCATTATCTGTTAAATAAGTATAATAACAGTACTTATCTCATAGAGTTATTGTGAAAAATAAATTAAATAATGCTCGAAAAGGTCTTAGCTCAGTATGTAAGACCTAGTAATGACTTGATAAATTATATGTATATTAGTAGTTGTTATAATATTTTCTTAATATTGGAAGGGGCCACTGAAAGATAATGAGGTCCCCACATAGAGAATCTTCTGAGAACAGATGATCACATTTCTATGAAGCCATAACAGAAAAGAGAAGCCATACATTTGACTTGATTACCTTATATTTTGATTGGGAATGATTTTATCAGGATATAAATTTTAAAACCACTTAATTTTTTAGGACTTTCAGAATATGTTTGTTCTTTACTCTCTCATCACTGGGTGTCACCCATTCTTTGCCTGGGCTCAAAAATGGGGTAAGACTAACAATGAACAAAGGCCAAAGATGTCTCTTGAATACTTTACTTAGCTAAATACATACACACACACACACACACACAGAGAGAGAGAGAGAGAGAGAGAGAGAGAGAAACAAACTATGATTTTTATACAGTTAATATGATTGTTGCATCAAAATACCTATGCCAAAATGTCTCTTTTTATTCACATTATGTTAAACTGTTAACATCATCCTTTGGGTTGAACTAAGATGGTATTTAAGACTTCTTTGTTCCTATGACTGAGGTTTTTGGGGTCTGAGGATTCCTTCCAAGTCTATGAAATGATCAGTGCCCACACACTAGTATGGCTTGCTTCATTAATATGCCACACATGTAGCTGTTTTTGAACACAAAATTGTGTACAATTAATGTTGCCTATATTTATTTGCTTCCACCCATGCTTGATGTCTTTCAACCCAGGAGAGTAAGCTAATGTGTGGCTTTGTGCTATTAATGAGGAGTGAGGTTTATAATTGGCTTTAGAGCTAGTTTGTAGTGATTTGAATACATGGGAGGAGTATTTTCAATTCTTAGAAGGGAAAATTACACCACACTGAAAGTGACTGCTTAGCCATAAACTGCCGAGCAATTTATTTTAAAAGAGTAGTTCCTTGGGCATTCTGCTCTCTGGAATTGTTCTAGGCTTAGTTTGAAAATGTTCAGTATTGATTGCAAATCTTTGAACACCATGGAACATGCTCATGGGTAAAAGTGCTGGACAGTATAGCCTCTGCCTTTTTCCTCCCTAATTCCTTTGGACACTCTTGACACTGTTTACACACATCGACTGTCTTGCCTTGTATCTGCTGCTCTCTGTATCTTTGCTTATACATTATTCCCCACCAGAAGTACCCTTTTTAATATCCACATTGCAATCCCACCCATCTCTAAGGCCTAACTTAATTTTCTCCTCCCTGTAGAAAACCCTCTTCAATGAGTCCCTCAAAGATAGTATTTTCTTCCTAGAACAATACATAGA
Organism: Galeopterus variegatus; assembly: GCF_000696425.1. Taxonomy (NCBI): domain Eukaryota; kingdom Metazoa; phylum Chordata; class Mammalia; order Dermoptera; family Cynocephalidae; genus Galeopterus; species Galeopterus variegatus. The sequence continues at coordinate 77,655 of NW_007734243.1, read as the reverse complement.
ACTGCATTTGTGCCTTTCTAATGACTCTACTGTACCTCCCATCACTATTACTATTATTTATGTGTCATTGGAATAACTGCCACAGTCCTGAAAATTGGCCTCCTACATTAAATCTAGCCTTCCTGCAATCTTATCTCAACACTGAAAACAGAGTAATCTTTTAAAACGAAAAATCTCAATATAGTGCATCTTCCCATAAAATTGTTGAATGACTTATTTTGTACTTGTTATGAAGACTGAACTAAATAACATGGCCTTTATGTCCCTGCAAGGTCAGGCTCCTGTCTGCTTCTAAAGTCTTATCTCACACCACTCTTTGTGTGTGTGTGTGTGTGTGTGTGTGTAAATGTTCTCTGCTGCCCTCTGCCTCAGAACCTTTGCACATGTTGCTTTCTCTGCCTGAAGATTTCTTCTCACCTCTCCAGTTTCTCCCATTTGCCGTGCAGTGATTGACCTCCCTTTTTCACATCCCAGCCTCTGTTAGGTCTCTTACTAATCATTCTCCTAGAACCCTGCTCTTTTCCTTTATTGAGCTTATTTTAATTTTAATTACGTACTTACCTAGTTAATGTCAATCTGTCCCACTAAGTTTCAAATTCCGTGTTCCAGTGATGAACTAGCAGAAAAAGAAGTCGAGAAAGCAAGTCCATTTACATCAAAAAAATAAGATACCTAGGAATCAATTTAACCAAGAAGGTAAAAGATCTCTACAATGAGAATTACAAATCACTACTGAAGGAAATTAAAGAGAATACAAAAAGGTTGAAAGACATTCCATGCTCTTGGATTAGAAGAATTAACATCGTGAAAATGTCTATACTAGGCAAAGTTGTCTACAGATTTAATGCAATCCCCATCAAAATACCAACAATATTCTTCACAGAAATAGAAAACAATCCTAAAATTCATATGGAAGAACAAAAGATCTCGAATAGCCAAAGCAATCTTCAGCCAAAAAAGTAAAGCCGAGGCATAACACTACCTGACTTCAACTTACACCAAAAAGCTATGGTAACCAAAACAGCATGGCACTGGCATAAAAACAGACACTCAGGCCAATGGGACAGAGAACCCAGAAATCAACCCATGGACTTACAGTCAACTGATGTTTGACAAAGGCAATGAGAACATACATCGGGGAAAAGACTGCCTCTTTGATAAATGGTGCTGGGAAACTTGGATATTCATATGCAGAAAATGAAACTAGATATGCTCCTCTTGCCATATACTAAAATCAACTCAAAATGGATTAAAGACTTAAGTTTTAAACCCAAAACCATAAAACTACCAAAAAAAAAAAAACATAGGGGAAACACTTTAGGAACTAGGAGTGGGCAAAGCTTTTATGAGTAAGACCCCAAAAGCACAAGCAACAAAAGAAAAAAATAAACAAATGGGATTATATCAAACTAAAAAGCTTCTGCACAGAAAAGGAAACAACAGAATGAAAAGACAACCTACAGAATGGGAGAAAAATATTTACAATCTGTACATTCAACAAAGGATTAATATCCAGAATATACAAGGAACTTAACCAACTTCACAGTAAAAAAACAAAGAATCCAATTAAAAAATGGGCAAAAGAGCTGAATAAACATTTTTCAAAGGAGGACATGCAAATGGTCAGCAGATATATGAAGAAATGTTCAACATCACTAATCATCAGAGGGATGCAAATCATAACCACATTGAGATATCGTCTCGCCCCAGTTAGACTGGCCATTGTTAAAAAGACTGAGAATAACAAATGCTGGTGAGGAGTCAGAGAAAGGGAACTCTTCCACACTGTTGGTGGGACTGCAAATTAGTACAGCCATTATGCAAATCAGTATGAAGTTTTCTCAAACAACTACAGATAGAACTACCGTATGATCTCGTGATCCCACTTCTGAGTATATATCTAAAGAAATGGAAATCACCATGTTGAAGGGATACCTACTGCACTCCCATGTTTATCACAGCTGTGTTTACAGTAGCCAAGATATGGAGCCAACCTAAATGTCCATCCATGTATGACTGGATAAGGAAAATGTAGTATATATACAGAATGGAATATTACACAACCATAAAAAAGAATGAAATTCTGCCATTCATAGCAACATGGATGAACTTGGAGAAGATTATGTTAAGTGAAATAAGCCAGACACAGAAAGAAATACCACATGTCCTCACACATAAATGGAACAAGGAATGAAGGAAGGAAGGACCTACCACAAGAAAACATTGAACTTTTAAAAGAAGAGAACAGACCTATGGTTGCTAGAGGTGGGGAAGGGGGAGGAGAGGGAGGTTAGGGAGAAATTGGGTAAGAGACACAAAGAATAATTATGCTTTGTAATAGTGAACGTGCTAATAATATTTATTTGATCATCCCATATTGTACACAAATACTGATAGTCAATGCTGTACCCCAAAAATATGAATAATAAATTATGTTTCAATTAAATAATAATAATAATAATAATAAAGATTAAAGATCATATTTGTTTGTTTTGCATATTATGTTAAGCACCTAGGACAGTGTTCAAAAGCAGAGTCGGTGCCCCCCAGAAAGCAGTCACTGAATGAAAAAAAGTGAAGTGATTTTAATGGTTAGACTTAGATTTCCTCAAGGGCAAGGGCCACAACTTATTCACGACCTAACCTACTTTGATGTCTAATGGAGGTTCTGACTCAGTAGACATATAATAAATTGTGTCTGTAAAAATAATTGAGGGGGGTGGACCCAGATGCCGTAAGAAAATGCATCTGGAGAATGACAGTGCGGGAAATCTAAGGCTGCCTCTTCCTCTATGATTGACTTCACTCCCCAAGGTTTAGGCTCCCATCCCCAAAGAAAAGAAACCTCAATCAAACTCACATTCTTCCCTCCCAATCCCAAAATGAAACAAGCTTTATTCCCGAGCCCAGAAAGAGGGGAAATATAAATTGAGCTGAGATTCAGAACACCCATAAGGGAGGTGGCAGTGAAATACCAATAAACCATATTAATATGCTGAAATCAGGAAGAATAGGTTGAACTCCAACCCAGACTTAATAACTATCCATGAGAGAGTGCAGGGAGAGGCAAGGCTAGATTTCAGTCAGAATTAAAATGAGATCTGTAATGAAACTGGTAATATAATTATAAACTGTGAAAACTTTTTTTCCTCTTCCTTCTTCTTGTACTTAATGGGCAACTTGCTCAGCAATAACCTAGAGCTGGTGCTGGGAGCTGTGGATACCTGCTAAAATGGAATCTGGGTTTGTTTTGTTTTGTTTTGTTTTTTTGGTTTTTTTTCCCCAGACCTCTTCATTAGGGAAGTCTAAATCCACAAAACCATGGAAGGAAAAACTACTTCAAGCTATTTCTTCCTCAGATGGTAACTGATCCCTAGGATAAAAGTGACAAGAAGCTGAGGGGAGAAAGAACCCAGGAAAACCGTTCTACACAGCTGAACATACTCAAGCTTTTAAAGATATCACAACTGCCAGTGGGTTTGGGATTTTTAATAATACTCTGTGCTAAGATGTTAGGTTGGCTTCTAACCAGAATAAATTGCTTCTAATTTCCCTCCTTAACAAAAGAGATAACTGAGTTTGACGTCCAAAATTGGAGGCTAATTTCTGTGTTTTGGTAGCAAATTGAATCCAAAAATATATTCCCAAAAACTGGGGGTAGAAGGTTGTTACAAGGGGTAGAGAAACTCAATTTTCTCTCATTAATAATTCCCTTCTTTTGTTGTGAACAGAAGGACCATTTGACTTTTAGACTGGGAGAAAGGGATGCTGGATGAGAGCTTTGGTGAGATGGAGTTTGAGTCTATAGAGCTATATTTTCCTTTTATATTGGCTTGGTGTTTGCAAAAAGCTGTAGGATTGGTGCTGTGGGACAGTACATGACAGAGAGAAGGTGGTAGAGAGGTTAGGTGTATTGATCCGTGACCTGGGAGATGTGGGTTCTAGACCCAGAATTTCTGCTTTCTAGTTTTGTGACCTTGGGTGTATTCCCCTCCCTGAGCTCCAGTTTTCTCATCTAAACATAATGCTAATGCTCCCTGACTCAAAAGAGTACTAGTGGGCTGATGAGTTTGAAAGCACTTTGCCAATAGTGAGAGTAGATATGATTATGAAAACATTGTGCCTTTCCCTCGCTCTTTGTTCAGTGCTTTATTATTTATAAAGACAACATAAGGGTTGGAGTAGGGTCTTAGTGGGTAAGGCTACGTAAGTAAGAGGTACAGTGCTAGGGAGTTTGGCCTCTTTTGGCCAGAAGGAAGAAGCTAAATAGTTAAAAATTCATCAATAATAACACCACCCCCTTGTTCTGTTATAGTATCTGTTTCTTCCCTTCCTGCCTGTCTCCTTTTCTCCTTCCCCTCTTCCCTTCATATGGCCAACAGATATTTGCATATCTTCTCTGTAGCATGCTCAGATAGTAAAGATGCGGAGATGGGAAAAACACACCCTCTGGCCTCCTCCAATTTGGTGGCGGTGGGACACACCAAGCAAATAAAAGATGAAATGCAGCATGGTAGGATTCATGATAGCATTGTACTGGATGCTCTGGGGACACAGATGAGGGGCAGCCAAGGACCCCAACCCAGGTGCGAAGTGGTGCTAAGGAAGGTGTCTTGAGGAGATGCTACCTGAGCCAGGTCTCAGAGCCACAGATATTTACGTGCAGGTGGGTGGTGGATGATAGCTGGCTTCCCAGGGAGGGGGAGGGACACTTCTCACCATATTCGTATAGATCCTGTTGTTCCAACCTCTGAGTGATTGCAATAATAACACCACTCATAATTGGGAACATGTACAGAACAGTTACTACAGGCCAGGTCCTGTGCTATGTGCCCTGCAAAGTATTACCTCATTTAATTCTATTATCTCATGAGGTAGGTCTGCTTATTATCCTCAATTTTAAGTTTAAGGGACATGTAAAAATGTAAAGGTCACATAAGCGTAGAAAATACACGACCACCTCAGTGTCACACAGGCAGGAAGGGGTTGAGCAGAATTATTACAAATTATCATGCACAGGACGTGGTAGAAATACAATTTGATGACTAAAATCAGGTTCTGACTCAGCCATAAATTCACCATGACTTTGGGTAAATCTCTGCTTCTCCAGGCCTTAGTGTCTTCATTGTAAAATGTGGGAGGGGAACAAGATGGTAGATGGTACTTAGAATTTCTCCCTGATTTCTCCCTGCCCTAATGCTATAAAAGTAGAAGGAGAAATACTGGGGTTCACAGTCCCCCCTTTACTTACCCCGTGAGGTCTTTATGCAACCATCACATCCTTGTCCCCCCACCCCCCACCCAGTTCTCCCTCTTTAGACTGCTTTGGGCTAATGTGCAGCCAGGCAGCCCCCTGAGCAAAGCTGTCGGGAGCAGAGGCAGCTGAGCAAACTTTCCACAGCCCACAAGTTGCCATTTGAAGAAAGCTTACAAGGATCACAGCCAAGCTTCTGCAGGGACTGCAGACTCCCAAGGCTGCCTGGATGAAAAAAAGCGGTGGGAAAGATACCGCCCATCCCTAGCTCTCAGCCCAGCTGCCGAGGGATTCTGAGCAGCTCTGATGCCAGCAAGAGTATGGGAGGGGGAGAATGCATTGTATTCAGAAGGGAAACAAGGAGATGGGAGGAATAATTAAAACCTGTGCATCGCCGCCTCCCTCCACTGGCCCACGTGCCCAGCAAAGCCTTGCTATATGGCTTTCCTCCCCAGCCCTCCCCTCTGGATTATCTAAGCCAAACAAGTCTGCAGCTGCTCAGCTTTGGGTTTTCTGGAAGCTACTGGCAACTTTCTGAACTTCGATGACCTGGGCATCTGACCCTCAGCTGGATCATCCCCAGAGCCTGGACCACCCCTGAACCTTCTGTTTATTCCCTCCTCTGTTTTCACCCTGATCCCCCTTTGATCTTGATCAGTGAGTTGTTCCATTCAGACTTTCAGCTGACATTTGTGAAGCTCTGGCCCAGGGACAGGACTCACATTCTTGGACAAATTGGACATAGTCAGCATTAAGGGTGGGGGAGTTGGGAGAAAGAAAGTGAGATTTAGAATCAGAAAAATCTCAGGTTCAAATCTATGCTCCCCAACTTACTGGGTATGGATCTTGGACGAGTCACTTCACTTCTCTAAACCACCCATTTCAGAAAAGTAAAGCTATAAGCCCCTATTTTCCATAGTGGCATGAAAATAGCCAAAAATAGATGGCCAGTTCATGCTAATTATGCCATCAAAAGGATCACGTGTGTTATTTGAAGTGGTAAGATAGCTGTAAAGCAAAACACTACAGTAGATGGTCAGTCATCTCTAGACCATAGGGGTACATAGACAGTAGGCAGCAAGTTTGCCAGGAAAACCTGGAGTATTTTCCACCAGACAGATCTGGGTAAAGCTTCAAGCAACAAGAGGATTCTGCTTGGGGGCTTTCCCATTGAGGAGACTGGAAGGGCAGGGGCTTCACACAGTGTGTACTTCTGCTGGAGATGGGGGGAGAGAGATGAAGGAAGATCCTCCAGGTAAGGGGAACAGCAGGAGCAGAAAGTGCCTAGAGGGCTGGGGCTCCATACAGGCATGAATGGGATTAATGGGAGGGTCAGCCAGGAAGAGCAGAGGCCCTCAGTGCTGGACTTTTAACGTTACAGGTAGTGGGGGTCATGGAACCACTGAACAATTTTAAACAAAGGAGTGCAGGGATCACAGTGGCTTTGATAAAAGGCAGT
>NW_007734243.1:68743-69971 GCF_000696425.1 Galeopterus variegatus | reverse complement strand
ACCACTGAACAATTTTAAACAAAGGAGTGCAGGGATCACAGTGGCTTTGATAAAAGGCAGTGTGACTTGGTAATTTAAAGTTTAGGCTGTAGATCAGACACATCTGGGTTCAAATGCTATCTCTACAAATTAATAGCTATTTGATGTTACCCATGTTAACTTAACCCTTCTGACTTACTTCTTAATCTGTAGGGTTGTGAGAATTAAATGAGATAATATCTGTATTTAGTAAAATGTTGGGCAAACAGAAAGCAACTGGAACTATTAGGTTTTATTGGCATCATTATCATCACCTTCCTCATCTAAGTTGGGTCTTTCTGTTAAATGGTCCTGAACTTTTCCTTTTTACACTCAGCACATTTGCAATTACTTTTTCAATGTCTAATTTGGTTAAGAGTCTGGGTTACAGACTCACACTCCCTGGGTTGGATACCTGGCTCTGATACTTTGTAGCTCTGAAGTCCTAAGCAAGTTATTTAATCTCTCTAAAACTCTGTTTGCTCATCTGTGAAATGGGGACAATCACACTAAACCACTTAATTGCAGTCTTTCTTAGAATTCAATACTCAGTAAACAATAGCCCCTGCCAATGTTACTTTAAGCCTCTTAAGGGCAGAGAGTGTAGCTGTCTTTTTCCTGTGAGATCCCCAGCACTCAATCATTGTTCAATAAAGATTTGTGGCTGACGGGCCACAATATAAATGGTAAGTTTCAGGTTGCCAAAACTGGAGGTAAGGAACCCTGTTATGGGGCTGCTATATGTAGTCCATATGATAATGTCTGAACAAGGGCATTAGAAATGAACATGAAGATATGGAGCTCCTTAGAACTAGAACAAAGATATTTAGCAGCTAATTGCAAGTAGAGGCCAAGGCAGGGCAAAAGTCGGAGATGATGTAGCCTATGCCTCCCAGGATCCCTGAGGAGTTGGTGACCCCAGACATCAACCTAAGAAGCCCGACTGAATAATCTTTTCTGCAAAGCTGTGAGATGTGGTGGTGAAGAGCTTGAACAACAAGGCCAGAATACATGGTTCAAATCCTAACTCCAGTTTTATTGTCTGAAAAGGGAGGATGCTAATGCAGCAAAAATCAGACTGCTGTTTTCTGGCCCATAGTAAACACACTCGAAGACTGGCTATTGTTACGATGCTGCTCATGCACCAGGGTCCCGATGTGAAATCAAGAATCAGATGCTCACCTCTTGGCTACATTTGTAAAAAAAAAAA
>NW_007734243.1:66386-67256 GCF_000696425.1 Galeopterus variegatus | reverse complement strand
ATTCCTTTCCTTTTGCCTAAACCCCCTTGCCTCTCCCCTCTACATAGCCAATGCCTTCTAGTGCTTCAGTGATCAGCTTTCGTGTGACCATTTGTAGGAAGTGTTCTCTGGCTTTGCAGAAGAGGAGAGAATCCCCACTCTGTGCTCCCAAAGCTCCCTATTTTATTTTCATCAGAATGCTGGTGATGCTCTATTGTAACAGTCCATCCAGTTATCTCCCTACTGAGCCATACACTACTTTCAGGTGGAGACACTTCTTTCCACCTTCATAGGTTCCACATGGGTCACAGTATCCAAAATAGAGTGAGAACTGAGGGTATTTAGGTCCATCCGCCATTCAAGATAATGTTTTGAAGTCTCAAAAAGCAAGTCTGAGACATGTGATATTGTCACCATGATTACAGTCTCTATTGCAAATTTATTTTGAAGTACAAAATTAGGTCACGTGATTTGGCAATGAGGTAGTCTCTTCAAAACCCGTCTTAAGCCCAATAAACATAAGCTGCATAGTTTCCAAAGCTACTTCAGGAACAGAATGGAAGATAGAGAAAATAATTCTCACTGAGGTAGATCTCAGAAGATTCCGGGGGAAAGCAGAGACTGAGTTAAACATGAAAGGATAAGTTGGGCTTGGACAGATTTATCATCCACCTCAAAGAACTCATTGGAGGATGGGATGAGACTGGTTTATGCCAAAGGAAAATGACCTCAGCTTCTCCCCTCTCCACTCACCAGTCCCACCCCTCCCCATCCTCACACCTCCAATAGAACCTTCTAGGCAACAAGCACATACTTAGAGCATAGTGGGTCTTCCAAACACATTGTGAGGACAGCAAGTTGGTATTTGAAGCTCTCCAGTCCCCATTCTCT
>NW_007734243.1:62820-66162 GCF_000696425.1 Galeopterus variegatus | reverse complement strand
AGCTTCTCCCCTCTCCACTCACCAGTCCCACCCCTCCCCATCCTCACACCTCCAATAGAACCTTCTAGGCAACAAGCACATACTTAGAGCATAGTGGGTCTTCCAAACACATTGTGAGGACAGCAAGTTGGTATTTGAAGCTCTCCAGTCCCCATTCTCTACCCTCCCAGGAGCAAGCTCACTACTAGGATCCAACTCTGCATAATATCAGGTAAATAACAGGCAAAAGTCACCATGTGCCAGGCAGTATGCTAGGTGTTTCACCTACAGTATCTTGTTTAATCTTCACAGACGTATTCACTCATTAGACAAATATTAATTTCACATTCCTTATGTGCCATGGAGAGGTAGCAATGCTGTGCTGGAAAAGACTGGCAGGTCCCTGTCTGCACAGTGCCTTTACTCTCAGCAGGAGACAGGCACCAACGCAAATGAGCAAAATTACAAAGTACACAGTGGCAACGTGTGAGAGCAGGTGTGAAAATAATTTAAATGGTGTCAGATAATTAAAAGAAGAGAGCTGGGATGTCCTGTTCAGATATGGCAGTCAGGGAAGACCTCTTTGAGGAGGTGACATTTAAATGGAGACATGAAGGGTGTGAGAGAGGAAAGTGTGTTCCAGGCAGAGGGAGCAGCAAAGGCACTTGAGTCACGGAGAAGCTGGACCACGTGCAGCATGGTGGGGACAGGCTGGGTGAGGAGGTTGGGTGCAGTGAGCGGGGGAAAGCTCTTCTGTGGATGAGGCACTCTCGTTGCACAAGAAAACTGAGGCACAGCAAGGCGGTGATCTGATGAGCATTCCTTTGTTCAGGAACATTTGTTGTCTGCTCCAACTTTGTGTATTTAGGTTAAGCTGATCCACTCCACTCGTGGCCTGTTGATTCTCATGAAAAGATTCAGCATCCCAGCTCTGGTCATTTCTCCCCCCTTCTCCCCACCTCCTTCACTAATTGCCCTTTAGCTCATTTGCTGTATCTTCCTGCTTCCTGGAATAAATTTGCTTCTTCTCCTGTGCCCGCCTCCATGCTACCCTGAGAACCAGGGACAGACTGACCTTTGGGACCTGTCTCTGAGCACCACATCTCAGGGACAGCGCAGCTGCCCACTGCCCACTCTGACTCCATCCACCATGGCCCCACAGCAGCCAGCTCCTCCAGCCCAGTGCCTGGTGTCCAGTTGGTGCCCGGTCCCCAACTCCCAGCTGACAGTTGTCTTCAATAGGCCCATTATTTGAGGAGAATCAATTTTACTAAGCACCTTGACTATTAGAAATTTCAAAGGATAAGTAAATCAGTAAGGTGGGATTTCAGGCAGTGGGCAAGAACTATCTTTTTAAAGGAATTTTCCCCCACCTCCTACCTGTTTAAGTCTGGTTTTCAAAATCAATATCCTGTGTTGCCATAGAAGATGCTACTTGGGGAATCTCAGAGCCCTTTCCCATAATGGAAACGAGGAAGCCAAAAAGAAACACACTAGCAAATGATGGTCCTTTTTACCCTGAGATACTGTTCGTGATTATTTTTCAGAAGTGATCTTTAATTGTTTCATCTAAAGGGTATGCATCTTCTTTGATCTGTCTCCTCTTAGAAGCTTGTGAATTGGATCCAGCTATTAGTAGCACTTACTAATTTCCTCTGAGTCTTGCTGGCTGAAGCGCCAGGCTTGGAACAACTTTTAATTTTGTTTTTAATTAAATTTCAGTTGTTTCAAATCACTCACTTTTAATGTCATTTCTTTGCAGTCCTCAGAGGCAATGGGAGCTGTGTATTCTTGTTTATACACATACACAATCTGATGTGTATATATCCATGGCACGGCTAAAGACGGACTCCTGGCTGAGGACCAGAGAAGGAACAGGCAATTAAGAAAGTAGCAGTGAGTCACATAATGGGCTTTTGTTTACACTGCTATGACCAAAGCTAATATGTTATCTAAGCAGGAGTCTTGGTTATTGTGTTTGTGTTTGTATTTCAACTGTATTTGAATAAGGCAGCATTCCCTTTTATTTCACAATAAGATTCTCTACTATATGTAGGTAGAAGCACTGTAAGAATAGCTAACATTTATTAAGCATTTATTATGTGTCAGGCACTGTTTTAAGCACTTTACATATTACCTCATTTACATTAAAAGTGAGTAATTTGAAACAATGGAAATTTAATTTACATATATTACTTCCCATATTCCTATGAGATTATTAGCCACATTTTTATAGCCAAGGAACTGAGGCCCATCTAACTGGATCATTATCACTTGGTTAGTTAGTGGCAGGGCCACAACATGAATACGAGCTGCCTGACTCTGTATTTCTGCTCTTAAATACTAAGGTGGACTCTCTCTATAATAAACAGAAGGGCTCCATCATCTAAATGAATTAAGAACAAAAAAGGTAGCAAATTAATTAGTTCTTTGCAAAAGGGAAATTATGTTAGTTTGGTCTTATATAAGTCCTCTGCTAATGTGCATTCTTGCTGTGTAAACTGTAAGAGAGAACCATGGGGTGTGGTTTGGAGTCACAAAATTATGGTTCAGCTATTTAATTGTGCTTTTTCAGGTACTTAGGACCCCAGAAAGAACAGTAAAGTTTGAAAGCAAAAGCATAAATATACACCAAATGTCCTATGTATCCTGTAGTTAGCATCATTTGCCAGACTCTTAGGTCCAACTGAAAACAGAACCCAAACTATTTTCTCATAAACTTCACATAACTTGTTCCCTTTGCAAGGAACATTATTTTGCTACCACTACCACCGCCCCCTTCTCCACTACAACACACACACACACACACACACACACACACACACACACACACACACCTCACACAATCCTGTTGGGTACTCATGGCAGACAATCCTGTTGGGTACTCATGGCAGACAATCCTGTTGGGTACTCATGGCAGCGTACCTTTCTCTACAGCACTTGTTCATATTTGTAATCATATAAGTGTTAGTGTATTTTACCTGTTTAATGTTCATCTACCCAATATTGTACATTCTCTGTGGCTAAGTCCTATGCTTTCTTTATTCCCTGCTGAATACCCAGTTGATACAACCAGGCCTGGTACATAAGTGGTACTCAATAAACATTTGTTGAATGTATGAATAAATACACTCAGAAGTTAAAGAGAATAACCAGCCTGCTGAGAGGTCAAGTGACAGGAGATAAAGTAGAGAACCTAGAGTGTGGGCTTCTGGATGCCAGTTCCAGGTTTGCAATTATGTTCAATTAACTGATCATGATATATATATATATATATACACACACACACACAACACACACACACACACACATATACACAGAGAATAATATAATTGAATACCAACAACTCCAAAAAATACATTA
>NW_007734243.1:50079-61500 GCF_000696425.1 Galeopterus variegatus | reverse complement strand
AAAAAAAAAAAAAGATGAGGTAGGCATGGATTCTCCTTCAGAAAGCATACACTCCTCTTAGACAGATGAGACATCAGCTTGCCCCAACCCTTGCCACATGGTGGAGATGCAGTAATTGTGTGCTAAACTCAAAAGCATTAGTAGATACAGAGGTAAGGACAGAGGTCCACGTACCAGCCATCAGGACAGAGGAGGGACAGGCCACCACCAGATGAGAGGAACAGGGCAGGAGGAGTGTGCCTTCAGCTGAGCTTGGAGGACAGGTGTGAGGAGAACACCCCAGGATGTGGGAACAGAGGCAAGGAGAGGAAGCCATGAAGGACCCACAGGAAATGGCACCATTTAGTGAGCTGCAGTCTTTCTTAGCTCAGGGCCTCACCCTGTTCCGAGGGAGGGAGAATATATTCCTGGCACCTAGCTAGGGACAAAGAAATAACAAGCACCTTTTGCTCACCAGCTATGTGTCTGACTCAATACTACAATTTTGTATGTGTCCTACCCTTCATTCCTTCCCAAGCCTCCTGAAGTTAGTGATATTGAAGGAGCAGTAATAATAGTTGTAATAGTATCAGCATTAGCATTCTCCTCACAAAAATGGCGCAGGAGTAAATAAGTATCAAACATACCCTCTTTCGTATTTGCAGTTTTAGTGTGTTGGGTTGATGATTCTTNGTCGTTGTTATTGTCCCATTTCACAGAAGAGGAGCCCCAAGGCTCACAAAGTCAAGTAAAGCTCATAAAGTTCATCAGGTGGTAAATGGCAGGGCTAGGGTTCCAGCTTGTTCTGCTTGACTCCAGACTCTGACTCCCACAGGCTACAACCCACCAACTCCCTATGGGAATGGAATAAAAGAATCCATCCTTCATGTGTCATATACCAGAAATGTGGACCTCAGCCACCCTGTGTCAGGTTTGAACCCCAGGGCCTTTGTTTGGCCCTCAAATAAAACCCTTATCCTTTCTCTCCTTACCTTTCCCGAAATTCAGAGTATGGTTTGGCTGGTGAAAGGTTGATTGCTGAGAACGCTGCAGTGTGGCTGAGGTGTGGATCTTTTTTATTATGTTGTTTCAGGTACCAACATTACACATTTAGGCAGCTGTTCTCATCTGTGCCAGACAGTAAAATCTGTTCCATCAACATGACTGTCAAAACCTCTGATTTTTGGAGACTTTGCCCCATGTAGTCCTTTGTGACATCAGATAACAATTAGATTTAAGCTTAGCATTAATTTGAATTATTGTCCAGTTCACGCACGCACACACACATGCACACACCCTAGATTGCTATTTTTATGTTGTTTGTTTGTTCCAAATCTGAGATAAGATCCTATCTATTCTTGGGCAGCTTGCTTTCTTCCTAAACCATCGACCTCTCAATGTGTCACTACAAATAGCAGTGTGTGGTCGTTGTTATTGTCCCATTTCACAGAAGAGGAGCCCCAAGGCTCACAAAGTCAAGTAAAGGTCATAAAGTTCATCAGGTGGTAAATGGCAGGGCTAGGGTTCCAGCTTGTTCTGCTTGACTCCAGACTCTGACTCCCACAGGCTACACCCCACCACCTCCCTATGGGAATGGAATAAAAGAATCCATCCTTCATGTGTCATATACCAGAAATGTGGACCTCAGCCACCCTGTGTCAGGTTTGAACCCCAGGGCCTTTGTTTGGCCCTCAAATAAAACCCTTATCCTTTCTCTCCTTACCTTTCCCGAAATTCAGAGTATGGTTTGGCTGGTGAAAGGTTGATTGCTGAGAACGCTGCAGTGTGGCTGAGGTGTGGATCTTTTTTATTATGTTGTTTCAGGTACCAACATTACACATTTAGGCAGCTGTTCTCATCTGTGCCAGACAGTAAAATCTGTTCCATCAACATGACTGTCAAAACCTCTGATTTTTGGAGACTTTGCCCCATGTAGTCCTTTGTGACATCAGATAACAATTAGATTTAAGCTTAGCATTAATTTGAATTATTGTCCAGTTTCCAGAAAATATCTCCTGAAAATGTCATGAGGATATATTACACATCTTTGGAGATATTAAGTATTGAATTACAATATTATGTCACCCTTTCCCTGCCATCTTTTTTTTCCTCTCTCTCTCTCTCTCTCTGTCAACATGTGTAATTTATGTTTCAGCCACCACCATGAGATGCTCAGTACTTTGAGAAATAGCCAGAGATGAATGTTGACAGGAACCCAAAAGCCCCACAACAAGCAAAAATCCTAGTTGTGTGGATAGGTTTTCCTTGGAGTGAGAAAAATGGGAGGCAGCCTGATGTTACAGAGCTCTGGACCCAGAGATAGGCAGACTGAGTTCTAATTTTGGATCACTACCAACCTACCTGTGCAATTTAGAACATTTACCTTTAACCTCCCTCAGCCTCAATTTCCTTGCCTGTGAAATGGGAATAAAAGTAACACTTACCCTCCAAAGGTATTTCTAAGGTCAATTAGATTAATAGCAGCAGCTCTAAAAATTCCCATTTGATAAGTGCTTTCAGTAAGTCAGACACACACATTTAATATTCATGCAAACGCTGCAAGATAAGTGCTCTTCACCCTCTTTGACTAGAGGAAGTTGGGAAAAGAAATAATGCGCTTTCCTAGGGACACTCAAATGGTGAGTTGTGACGGCACCTTTTGAATCCAGGCTTGCCAACCTCAAGGTCTGTGCTTTTCCCACTGAAGCCACTTCTAGAGCAAAGAGAAGAGAGTAGAAGGCAAAAGATCTAGAGGAAAAAAGAAAAAGAACACAGGCACACAGCACATGTGTGAGCACACACTGACAGCGAGAGACACAAAAGCAGGCAGGTGCCTGGGCCTAATTTGGATTCGGTTGGTTGGCATCAAACCCACAGTGTAGTAATGAAACAGATTTGGGGAGCAATTGCTAATATGGTTATTCTTAGTGTTCACAGTTGTGAGCCGTCTTTGCCAAACCGACCCTGACATTTGTGACGATTCCTTGGGAAAGGCAAAAAGAAGCACATCTCAGAGAGAAGGGCAGACTCAAGGAAGTGGGAACAAGGCAGAGAGCGCAGTGAAGCCCTTGGACCCGAAGGTCACAAGATGCATTCATTCATTTGTTACTTCACCCAGCCAATCATGTCTTAGGCACACATTTTGTATTTCATTCCAAATGTATTGAATGTAATATGTACCCTACATGTTTCCTCATTCCTGTGCTACCCAACTCACCTCAGGATATTGTAAAAATCAGAAGAGAAGCTGATGGCCTAAGGGAAATGAGTATAACCTGGTTAGGTGATAGCAAAGTTACTTTTTTTTTTTTAATAAAACTAGTGTCTTTCAGGCTGGCCCGGTGGCGCACTGCTACAGTGCGCCGCTTGGGAGCGCAGCGGTGCTCCCGCCAAGGGTTCGGATCCCACATACAGACTGGTTCCCGCTCACTGGCTGAGCAAGGTGCGGGCGCGACACCGAGGGTTGTGATCCCGTTGCCGGTCCCGGTCCGGTACGGGCGCGACACTGAGGGTTGCGATCCGTTGCCGGACACGAAAAAAAGACAAAAAACCCCCCCAAAACTAGTGTCTTTCTATGTCCCAGGCAGGACTACCATGTTGCACAATTTCTGGAGGCACCCTCTACATAGTATATAATTATTCATAGAATTATCTGTGCTTGTGCGTATGTACACATATGTATGCATGTATACAGAGGCACATGAAATTATTTAATTTTATATACATATGCACAATACACAATAATATGTATTGTATATGTGGATAGACATACAATTATACATAGAATGCATTGTCTACTATGCAAATTTTGTCTGCTAAAATAGAACAACATAAAGGCACTAACCAGGCACTGTATTACCCATCGGCAATTCAAATGAATTTTATTTAATGGTCATAGAAGTTCTATGAATTAAGTGTTATTCCCATTGTATAGATGAGGAAATAGAGGAGGCTTACCAAGACTAAGTAATTTGTACCAGAATCACACAGCAACTCAGTGGCTGGGCTAGGGTTTAATCTGTTCCCATCAGACTCCTGTCAAAGCCCTCACTTAAGCTCCCATTTGAGCTCATGTTTTACTTGGGCAACTGACACAGAGAGATTTTTTCAGTATTAGGAAGTCAGAGCTAAAGGACCTTTGGGTTTAAGGAGCAACTGTCCACCATGTTTATTCACAAAGCAGTGATCTTTGATCAAAATGAAATCCAACATTGAGATTAGATCTGATGCATAAATTCCCAATGAAGTAATGAAAAAAGTGGGTTTTTTTTTAAAGAAACTAAATAAATAAATGCTTTAATTAAAATCATTTTAAATTAAATGCTTTTAATCTTTCGATCTTTAACCAAAATTGTTCTTTAAAAATTTAAACTAGTTAAAGAAAAACGTTTGTAACTTTGTCCTTTTCCCATTGCCTAACTTGGTGCCAAATTGCTGTTCTCTGGTGGTGTGCGGGGGATTCTTTTTTGAAATGTCACAACTTCAAGCCTCTTTTGTCCAGACTCAGATACCCCTGACTCTACTTTGAAGCAAGACCGGGGATACACAAAGACATGTAGAATTCTGTGGCAATCTGTTTTTAGCCAGAGTTTGATCACAGTTTGAGGCAGGGATGACAGAAAACAGTAGAAACACAACAATTTCCTGGAGCAAATTCGGGCATGGCACTTCAGAGAAACCTCAATTTCGGGAGAAGGAGGGGGATTTTGATACAGCTTATTTGGAAACAACTATTTTTCTAACATAGAACACCCAAAATGCCAGTGGCCTGTTCACCTTTATGCTTCTTTTTCACAGATATCTAGTGACAAGCTCTTCAACGTTGCTTCCCTGACATGGCTTTCTTAAGGTTATTAGCAATTTCTACTTCCAGTGAAAGAGCTGTAGCCTGTGACAACTTGCTCAGCTCCACAGAATCTGTTCTTGATTATCAGCGTGAAATACTGGAATGAACCCTGAGCTAGAAGTCACAGCAGTTGGGTTCTGGCCTGGCCCTGACACTTTCCAACTGTGTGGCCTGGGGAAAGTAAGCTGACCTCTCTGACCTCACCCTTCTCACAACACTAAGAAGTCGGGAGTCACAAAGTCTGGGTTCTAGTTGCAGATACTTCACTAATCCCAGTGGGATTTGGGGCACATCCCTGTCCTTCCTTAACCCTCAATGTCCTTATCTCTAACACAAGAGGGTCTGACTAGAGCCTGCACTCACAGCGAGGACTGTAATACCCCAAAGAGTGAACATCGATTCTTGGAGGGTGGGGTGAAAAATTCTTACTCTTTTTATGTACAGTAAAATCACAGTATATAAACAGTACATGTATATACCGGATATCCGTGGTATTAAAATTTCATGGGTGGGGGGTGGCTGGGAACAAAAATGTCTAAAAAGGCTCCTTAGGAGGTAATTTTTAAAAAGGTTAAGACACTCTTGACTAGAGGATCTCAAATTTTTCCATTAGTCTTTAAAGTTAAATATATAACTGTCATAGCATCGTAAAATTCTGATGGGTTGTGTGATGATTCCAAAAAGATTCCAATCTTAGCCAAGTTTCTATCCTCAGAGCTTTTTTAAAAAAATAGTATTTTCATGCCAAATGAGTAAGAAGAGAGGGGTTCACCCTCTTTAAAACAGCCGCTGGAGTCTCTCGGTGTTTCTCAGCTTCTCTCCTCCCCTGGCCATTCACACACATCGTATGTGCTGTAATTTCTCTGCCATGCCCTCCATCCATCCAGTGATGTTGGAAGTGTTCAGGACCAGATCAGACACCAGACTGGGCATGTGGGAATGGACAAATGTAGCAAAGGTCAGACTGTGGTCTTCATTCTGAGCTTCATGGATCTCCAAGGGGTCCGTGGATAGAACTGCATTTCACTTACTGCTTTCCTTTCTAATACTATGCATTTTGTTTTGCAAATATGAAAACTATTCTAAGAAGTGATCCATAGGGATCCTGGCACAAAATAAAGAGTAATAAATAGATCAAATGGTAGGCTTAAGAGATGTTTGTTGTCAAATAAGACAGAGTTCATGTATTACTCTTCAAGGGCTGCCATAACAAAGTACCACAGACTGGGTGGCTTAAAAACAGAAATTTATTTCCTCACAGTTCTGGTGGTTAGGAGTCCAAGATCAAGGTGTCCACAGTGTTGGTTTCCTTGAGGCCTCTGTCCTTGGCTTGTAGATGTCTGTCCTCTCCCTGTGTCTTCATGTGGCCTTCCCTCTATGTGCATCTGTATCCTAATTCTCCCCTTTTTATAAGGACATCAGTCATATTGGATTAGGGCCCACCCTAATGACCTCATTTAACCTTAATTACCTCTTTAAATACCCTATCTTTAAGTACAATATTTGTATGACTTAAACACATTCAGAGGAACTGGAGGTTAGGACCACAACATATAAATTTAGGTGGGAACACAGTCCAAGCCATATGAGGTAGATGCCATACAGAGGAATAGGAGAAGGTTGAAGTTGATCCAAGGAAAAAGGAAAGAAAATGGGAGAAGAAAAGAGAACTGGATGGGGAAGGAAAGGAGATGAAGACCCAGGGATGAGTGGCTAATGACTCTTACAGACCTGTGTAAGAAAATGACCTCCACTCCCACCCCCACCATGATCCTACAGAGTTCTTCCTCTCAGGGATGGATTGTCCCTAGCTCTCCAGGTAGTCTCTGCCCACTGTCACAAACCTCAAATTTGTTTCACCCCATTTTGCAGGTAGTCACCCATTCTTTAATAGGTCTCACTTGCTGGTAGGTGGTGGAATGTGTTCAAGCCTGACCTGAGGCTCCATGGACAAGGGGAAAGGATAGAAGTAGATACACTCTTCATGGGTCTGTTAGGCGGATTGCAAATGTGGTCTCATTTCTGCTTCATCACAAAGGGTTTTTTTCATCTCGTGCCCAGGAAAGACATTTCTCCCAGGTCCAAGATCCTGGCAGATAGGTGTATGTGGTGTAACAGAAGGAAGGGAATCTCAAAGAAAAGGGAATACTCAAAGAAAGAGGGTAAAAAGAGAACTGAACACTTACTGCCAAATGGTCCCTGTGCTATGTTTGTAAAGACCATCCTTCAGCCATGCAATCTTTCCTTCCCATGCTCTCCATTCACCACTGTGCCCAGAGCCTACTTTTGACATTTTCTATCCATGGTTTTCAGAGGTCTGTCTCATGATTCTAGGTGTAATGAAAGGGATTTGCAGCTGCATCTGGCTCTCTGGGCAATTTTGTCTGGTGATACCTCCTTCCGCAGTATTTTTAGTTCTCATCTGTAGCTTTCTGTTTCTTTGTGGGCTGATGTGCTTCTGGTTTTTCAGAGAATGCTACAGAGTGGCCTCAGCTCCCTGGCTCACCCCTGATCTATGCTGCACAATTACAGAAGCAGGCTTATAATCAATGTAATTGAAGATCAGAGTTAATGAGGACCTCTGTGCCCGTGTAGTCCCCTGAGCAACACGGGCTTCAAATGCTAGATAAGGAAATGATTGGGCTGAACTGAAAATCCATTTGGCTAATTAGATGATGTATATTCCCACAAGCCAGTGGGAGAGTGGGGAAAAAAAAAATATATATATATATATAAAATAAGGAAACGTGACATTTTGAATCTGAAATTTTGGCAGAGATTCATTTTAGAGTCATTGCTCTCTGAGGAGATCTATATGGGTATAGAGAAGAATCTCAGAGCATCCAGAAAAGGGAGGGGGAACTTGTAATCTAAAGCCAAGAAAATAAAACATGGGTGCAGAGGAAAACTAGAGAAACATGAGATGCATGGAATAATGCATTTTTATTCCTTTCTAATGTAGTTTTTACTCCCAAAGAAATGCTAAAATTTATTCAGAGAGAGCAGCTTGGCACTCTTTGACCTTAGTGTTTTCTCTCTCTCACTCTCTTTTTCTGTCTCTCATTTTTTCCCCACACACCCACAACCCAACATCTTCTGAATCTCCTCTACATCCTAAGTATGATGGTGACTGTAGAGTTAAATGAGGCATGGTTTTTGCCTTCAAGAAATGCACAATGTAGACAGGATAATAAGTAAGGGGGGAGCGGGGAACAGACACTCATCCTTTGCCTTAGATTTGCTATATCTCATCTGCCTTCCTGAACTATAAATTCTCAGTAGACAAACACCGTATTCTATTCAGCCAGAGCCCACGACAGGGCTTGGCACATCTGGAAGAAAGAAAGAATGAATGAATTTATAACACAGCATATATAAGTGCTAGTTGAGTGGAATACATCATAAGTATTAAAGAAATGAAGAGAAGGATGAGCTAGGTCTGGAGTTGAGACTTTATGGGTAAATGCCACACAGATTGCCATATACTTTGGAGGAGACAGTTTATTATGCTACGCGTCCTTCACCTTGACCTTCACCTAGTTTGTTGCCTCCTTCACATCCTTCAAGGTCTAGCTTAAAAGACAACTCTTCAATGATTTCTCTCTGAGCCCCTGTTTTTCTTCCCCTTATATCCAAAAGCAATGCCTGTTCTTTTCAGGCAGTTCTTACCACATTCTAGGTGGTCTCTCTAATTTAATCCATAATTTTCTCAATGTATTCAATCCATTTTTCAGTCTCTGTGTCCATTTCTTACACAGGGAGGAGTTTAATAAATATCGGTTAAATGAACACACTAAATGTGGCACAAAATTGCTTCCTTTCACTATCTGATATGTCATCTCCTGCCACATGTCCTTGCCCCTTAACACTGAGCTCCTCTTCCTGAGCCTCTATTTTAGCCGTCTGCCTTACAAGCCCACGAGGTGCACAAGAGCTCAGAAGTCATAGTAGTGAACTTCAAATGTTAGTTTGGAACTGGGGAGACTCCGAGGCACTCATTTTATATTCTGGCTCTCGTGGGATGAAAGATATTAAACTGTGGGGTCAGTGTGAAGGCATTCCTACTTTACAGTCCCACGATGAAGTGAGTTGACCTTCCCTCTAGTCAAGCATGGAACTTTGATTTCATTAATGCACCTGACATTCACTAAACTCCTAGTATGTGCCAGGTGTTTAACTGAAAGCTGGATTGATAAGGACTGATGATTCATGAACTCTTCCTGTAGGAAATCACAGTTGATCAGAGAAAGCAAAAGCCCTCCAACACCACACGATATGCACTGAAAAGGAAGGCCAAAACTACTGGAGAAGGAGTGAGTAGACCACAGAAAGCAAGCTGAACAAAGCCCCTTGTTCTCAAGACAGCCTGGGATAATGGGAAGGTCCCTGCTTTGGAGGTTAAAAAATCTTGGTTCAGTTTCTACTTTGGCCACTTACTAGTTGTGCAAATTTGGCCAGATCAATTTTTGTCTGAACCTTACATTGTCCTTCTGTAAAATGGAGGAAATTTCTATCCTGCAAGGCTGTTGTAAGGATTAAGTGAGCGGAATGCATAACATATTCTGAACAGAGAAGGTATTCAAAGGGGAGTAGCACCCTCTGCATTGAACCATCTGTATAACTCTGTATAGCATCTTTTTAAAGAAGTTAAGGATAACTGCTGTCTCAGTCTGTTCAGGTTCCTGGAACAGAATACCATAGACTGGGTGGCTTATAAACAACAGAAATTTATTTCTTACAGTTCTAGAAGCTGGGGGGTCCAAAATCAAGGTGCTGGCAGGTTAGGCTCCTGATGAGGGCCTGTTTCCTCGTGCACAAATGGCTTTCTTTTCCCTGTATCCTCATATGGCAGAAGGGGTGAGGGAGTTCTCTGGGGTCTCTTTTATAAGGGCACTAATCCTATTTGTGGGGATTCTACCTTCATGACCTAATCACCTCCCAAAGGCCTCATCTCCAAATGCCATAATTTTGGGGGGTTAGCTATCAACATATGAAATTTTGGGAGGACATAAACATATTCTGTCTGTTTTACTTGCTTTCAAGCCAAAGTTTTCCAAGGAAACTCATCCTTCTCATATTCAAGAGAGATCTGTTAATCTGGTATTGCAATTAAAGCTTCCAAATTTAATAGAAATCCAAGTAATAATCAAAACTTCCTCTGTTGGTTGAGATTTCATAATGTACCTGGGACTTCACGTACTGTAGTGAATCTTGTGATGCTGCACCCAGATCTCCAGTTAGCACCTGGGCACTCATTCCGCCAGTTGCCAGGGAGGTTGGTAGTTGACCACTCTCAATTCAGTCCTTCTTGGAGAAATGTCCTCCATTGAAAGGGACCACTTCACCCAAGGTTATGTCTCCTCCCCAGAGATAGCCCACAGCCTCTGACCGGTTAATGTGGGGTACAAAGATCTGACACCCTTGTCTCAAAATGGAGCAACTCTGAAGGGCCTTCCCAGCTCCAGAGCTCCCTAGGGCATCAGCTGAGGGCTCTGCTACAACTACATGCTGGTTCAGCTTCTCCCTCTGCCCAGTCCCACTTTGCCCGTCCCTGAAACCCTCCTGCATGCCAGTCTCTGCCTTCCAGTCTGTTTTCTAGTGATCCTGGCCTAACACAAAAGCTTTGTCTCATCCAATCTTTATATCAACCAGTATATCAATCAGTATCCACACTCTCATATGAGATAACTGAGGGTTTGTTTTCTTGCCCAAGTTTGCAGAGCTCCTAAGTAACAGAGAATCTGAACTCACATCTTACTGACTCTGTTCTCTTTAGCACTGCACTGTGCAGCTTTCCTGAAGTAGTAGGATTAACCAAACGCAGCCCTGGGACACAATTCAACATCCATGCCTCAGTCTTTAGTGACAATAAATACAAGAATTATTCATTTAAACAGCAGACTGTGCTTTTTAAAAGAAGACTCCGTAGTTGATACTGATGTTTGGTGTCTTGCTGAAGGAACTGTGTGACATGTTTCTGCTCAGGCTTAGTTTCAGGAGGGAAAATATAGCTTTGCAGATAGATTTGCATGTCTCCTCTTGCCAAAAATTTAAATATGGAACCCAACAGACTTCTTTTTTTAAATTAATTAATTAATTAATTAATTTTTTTGCTTTAGCTGCCAAGGACGTTAGTACCAACTTCAAATGTGGTCATTTCCTTATCTCAGAACTGATCTACTCCTCTGCTTCATGTAGATGCATCCTTCATCTGCACCCACCACGTTGTCCACTGTGCTTTTACTTAAGAAGCCATTCTACAGAATGACAGAAATTACATTTGTTGCTTTCCATGCCTTTATCCTTTTCAGAGAAACTTCTCCACCCACACACAGCCCTAGAGGCTCAGGCAGCCAGGCATGGTCTGATGTGAACCTGCTTCCCTGGACACTACCCACTGGACCGTAGCTGGGAACCAGAGCCACAGGGAGCCTGACCGTAGTCCAGCCAGCAGAGTCTCATTGGACCTGACAGAGAGGTCTCTGTCAAACCTATATGATGTTTATTAACCGAGTCTCTCTTTAGGGAATTCGAATTGCATATATGGAAAATTGTTTTTTTTTTTTTTTTTTTTTTTTTTTTTTTTTTTTTTTTTT
>NW_007734243.1:0-49764 GCF_000696425.1 Galeopterus variegatus | reverse complement strand
TGTTTTGATTGATAGGTAGTGAGAAGCAGACACAGGAGAGAAGCTGAGTCATGTTCATTATGAAACACAATTTAAAGTCTCCTGCTGCTGAGGTCCCTAGATCTGCCATGAATCTGGAACTACTCTTCAAGTCCCTCTTAGTGAAACTGGGCCCTCTCCAGACTCACATTTTTTCCTCCTTTGAAATTCTACCTTTGCTTTGCTTTACTGCTATGAACATGCACTCACCATTTACAAACCATAGGAAGATGCCTGAATGGGCTACTGTTCCTTGCCTCCCAAAAGAGTATGTGTGCACATATGTGTGTGCATGTGTGTAGAATACATATATACATATATGTGTAGAATACATATATACATATATATGGATATAATACATATACACATATATATGTATATATATGGATTAATGAAGAGCATTTCAGAGCAAAGATTACAAAGCTAGAGCCTTTTGTTTGGCCTATGCAAGCATTCAGGAAGAAATTTAAGCCATCACTGAAAAATGGAATGATTACAATAAAAGTCTGAATTTTCAGCCTCTCCCGAAGAAAATCTGAAGATCTGCAACCTCTGGCCTTTAGTTCCATGCAGTGGCAAGAACTGGCTGGGGCTAGTTCATATCTGCTCCATTCTGATGAAGCCTGCAGTGTTTACTGTATCCCAAACCTGACCACCTCCCCTATTGTTTCCCAACATCAAGACATTTTTTTAGTTTGCAGGTGCTGCTTTGTTCCTTAGAGTTGCTGGAGATGTCTTTGAAAACACCTCTCTCTCTCTCTCCTCTCTCTCTCTCTCTCTCTCTCTCTCTCTATCTATCTATCTCTCTGAATAATAATAAAAAAATACAATATGACACCAGGTTGGTCATGAGGCCTGAATGCTCAGCCATTTTTTCCCATTGACATCACCCACCTGTGACATTAGTTACATCTGTTCCCAGGGGTATGATGCCTGGATGACAGGAACATTAGCTTTTTATTTTCTTTAGAAATTTAATATTAAATCATTCTTTACTAGAACAAGTCAGGGTCTGGCTAAGCATTCTGTCTACATTGATTTATTTCATTCTCACAACACTATGAGATGAAGCCAATTAATATTGCCATTTACAGAGAAAGTAGCCAAGACCCAGGGGCATTGAATGAATTGCCCAGAGTCAGTGGCTGGAAAGGAAGGATGCAGGATTTGAACCCATGCCCCCTTAGTCCTAAGAACCTACTCTCAATGACCAGGCTGAACTCTCCTTCTCATGTCTGATTTATCTCTGTCTCTATTGGCTTCTGACATCATGACTGGCACCTTGTAAATGCCCTGTAAATGCTTATGGACAAGTGAGATCAGCTGACCTGTGGGTAGGAGAGGGTGGCTTATATGCTCCTCTCTGTGTTCCTGAAGTATCAGCAGTGAGACCCTAAAATCGGGCAGAAAGTAGCTGTCTTTCTCTCTGTTCACCCCTAGGGAGCAGCTTCGTGGTGAGTGAAGGGAGCTACCTGGACATCTCCGACTGGTTAAACCCGGCCAAGCTGTCTCTGTATTACCAGATCAATGCCACCTCCCCATGGGTGAGAGACCTCTGTGGACAGAGGACAACAGATGCCTGTGAGCAGCTCTGTGACCCAGAAACTGGTAAGCCATGGGGGGCTGGGCCGGGGCTAGAGGGAGGGAGAGTAAGGGTGGAAAGAAGGTCTGTGCTCCTTCTGCCTAAAGAACCACTGACAAGATTCTGGCCACTGACAAGAGGCTTGACGTAAAGGTCCATCAATCCAATTGATGCTTAACTATGTGCTTCCATTGCCTGGCAAGAGAGGAGATTCTCAGAGAGCCACAGAATCTCAGATTGAGAAGGGACCACAGAGAACTTCTAGTCCAACTCCAGCACAGAAAAGTGTCTGAATGTTGTCAGACGTCCC
Source organism: Galeopterus variegatus (assembly GCF_000696425.1). Classification (NCBI taxonomy): domain Eukaryota; kingdom Metazoa; phylum Chordata; class Mammalia; order Dermoptera; family Cynocephalidae; genus Galeopterus; species Galeopterus variegatus. The sequence goes on along the minus strand of NW_007734243.1, from coordinate 47,854 downwards.
TGAGTTCAGATCACACATGCCTTTACCAGCTGGGTGCTCTTTAGCAAGACACTGCCTATCTTTGAGTACCAGAGAATGAAAATAGCACCTAACCCACAGCCTCTTGTTAGGATTAAGTGGTATAATGGAGATAATGCATGGAAAGCTCCCAGCATATTCATGTATTCACTCATTCAACAGGTATTTATTTCTTGAGTATCCAGGCACATTTTTAGGTGCTGGGGACACAGCAGTAAACAAAATAGGCAAAATCCCCACCCTAATGAAGCTTACATTCTAGTGGGGGAGACACTAAACCTACACTAATCCAGTAACCACTGGCCACATGTGGCTCTTTATTTCACGTTAAATAAATTTAATTTTTCCTCAGTCACACTAGCCAAATTTCAAATGCTCCATAGCCTCACGTGACCAGGGGCTACTTCTTGGACAACACTGATATAGAACATTTCCAGCACTGTGGAAAGTTCTACTGGATAGTTCTGCAACAGACAAATAAGCAGGTAGGTGCATCTCCTCTGTCAGGCAAGGAGAAATGCTGGTGTGGGAGGTGGTTAGAGTATGAAGCTCATGGAGTGCAAAGCTGGGATTGGGGTGGAGTTGTCAATCCATAGAAAGCAGTCAGGGAAGGCTTCTCTAAGAAGGTAACATTTCAGCAAGCACCTTAAGATGGGAGCTGAGGAAACCATGCCAGTATCTGGGGGAAGAGCATTCTAGGCAGAGGAGCTACAAGGGCCAGTGTTCTTTGTCAGGAGCACACACATGTGCCATTTGTTTAGCACTAGCAGGAAGACAGGGAGGCTGGAGGGCAGCGAGAGAAGAGGGGCACAGGAGGTGGAAAATGAGAAGCAGAAGGTTTGGGGGTAGGGGTATTTTCAGGGCCTTGTATAGGATAATACAGGCTTTGAGTTTCACTCTGAGTGAGATGGAAAGCCATTGTAAGATTCTGAGCAAAGCAGCATCACGATCTGGCCTGCATTTTGGCGGGACCACTCTGGCTGCTGGGAGGTGGATTAATTAAAGGGTCCTAGCACTCTAATCTAGGCAAGTGTTGGTAATGGCTTTAACCACGGTGATAAAGGGAGAAGAGGGTGAGAAATGATCATATTCTGGAGGTATTTAGAGTGTACACTTGAGAGATTTGTTATCGGATATTATGGGATGTGAGGAATACACTGAAGTCAAAGACGAGTCCAAGTTGTTCGTCTGAACAGTGGGACAAGTCGAGCTGCCACTTACTGAGTCAGGGGATGCCGGAGGAGGGTTAGGGTTGGGTGAGGGGGACAAAGAGCACTGTTGCGGATATAACTTCAAGATGACAATTAAACGTCAAGTAGAGATAGAGAATGGCTGTTTGGATCTTGTATTGAGAGCTTCCAGTTATTGGCACTCTGGTACCAGAGGGACTAGCAACCCTGTTCTAACAGGAAATGAAGGGAATCTGGGTGTGAATATTTACCGTATGCTATTCACAGGTTACTTCTTTTACCTGGCATGTAGCCCAGTGCCTGGTCTGACCTGTGACCAGGGGGTCCCTCCCACAGGAAACTTGTTTGTCCTGACAGATGCCCTTGTCTGACCTGTGTCCAGTTTGTGCCTGCCTGACCATCATTCTGGCACTGGGAGCCCACACTTGTGTTTTCCTATGTCCTGGACAGGGAGCCCAGTCTGCCAAGCTGGAAAGATGCCTGTAAGTTCTTATCTCTGGCCACCAGCATGGGCCATTTGGGTGTGGCATTTTACTTCTGATGCCCAGGAAACAACCTCTACTGCGTTGTTCCTTTTACAGACAGATCCCTGGGTCAACTGCATTGAGGAACTAGGAAAAGGTATTGATGTAGAAACTGTGTCAAGGTGACTGAATCTGATTCTGTTATTTAAAAAAAAAAGTTAAACTTATATTCCGAATGGATGCCAAGGCAACATAAAATTATAAGAATTCAATTCTGGTTCATAACTCAAATTTAAAGAAATCTGAGCTGGAGATAGAAATTTACGTGTCAAGAGCGTCTAGATGGTATTTAAACTCATGAGATGCTAACTTATTTATACTAAATGTTCAGTAAATAGACAATATCTTATTCATAGCTTGAGCTCAATAAATAGTAGTTTTTACTGTCCACAAATAGGGAAACAGGAGTCAGAGAGCAGAAGGGACTTGCCGAGCTTACAGAGCAAGTTAGAAGTGGAGCAGAATGAAAACCCCAGGCCCTCTAGCTCCTTTGCTCTACCCTACAGTTTGTGTTGGTCTGTTTTCTCTGGAACTTCATTACTCTCTCTGGCCAGCTTGCATGGAAAACTCATTACACGTATACTGTGATGACAGCCTCTGTGCAGAGGGTAGAGTCTGCTCTGGACGGTGGCCCAGCTGAGGGTCTGTGCCCTTCACGTGAGCACTCCTCCACGTGTCGATACAGTGCCAATTCAGAAGTAAGGAGGGGGCTTCTCCAGGCTAACTCTTTTGTCTCTGCAGGGTAAGGCCAAGATTCAGATTTACAACCACCATTCCCCCTTATCCTTTAGTTGGGAGCCTGTTCAGACAATTTTTGCAGCCTTTACATGGGCCTATTGGGGAAGCTATTTGGAAAAGTCATCGCAGCTCTTGTTCACTATCTGATCAGACACCTGCAGCTTCTTCCTATTAATCCAGACTTTTAGGCTTTAAGTCACTGCCCCTCTAAACAGTACCCCTTCCTGCCTCAGCACACACACACACACACACACACACGCACACACACACGCACACATTCTTGATTATCCTCACCCAAGAGCCAGGTGAGCCCATATGGAATCTGGTCCCTTAGGTTATTCTCTTTTTTCTTTTTCTTTTCTGGAAAAGGAAGAAAGATTGTTGGTGGAAGGGAACAGAGGGAGCCTCTTTTTTGCCTCCCTCTATGAAGTCCACGACAGGCAAGTGGTGAGTGCCTATGAGTCAGACTTTAGGTTTCCCAGCTAATCTGTTTTTAGGTGCAGGTTTGTAGTTTCTGATGATCTTCTCCATTAGCCACATGCTTGAGGGCATAATTCTAAACAGTGGGTCATCCAAGCAGCAGGAACTTGTTAGCCAGTTTGGAAAAATAATCAGGTCTTCCACCACTGTGTTCTAGAACTAAACGCATGCACATTCATGCACACATACACATACACACACTCCTTACAGCTGGAAATGTCACTGGAATCCACTGGGCCCACCTCCTCAACTTTATCACTAATGATATTGATGCACAGAGAATAGAGGTGACAGAACCAAGCTCACACAGCTTGCCCATGGCAGAGCCAGGATTTAAACCTAGGATCCATGCTCTAAACCAGTTCTTTTCAAGCTTCAATAGACCTGAAGTGAGGCCTAAGATTCTGCGTTTCTAACGAGGTGCTGGCCATTGCTGAGGCTTCTGGTTCCAGGACTACCCTTTCTGCAGTTAGGCTCTGGACACTCTTCCTCCTGAAGTCCTCTTGTGTTCTCCACTCGCCATGAAAGCCTCAGCTGCCTGGGGCCAGCCTGTGGCTCACTCGGGAGAGTGCGGTGCTGCTAACCCACCTTGGCCGTGGGTTCGAATCCTATATAGGGATGGCTGGTTAGCTCACTGGCTGAGCGTGGTGCTGACAACACCAAGTCAAGGGTTAAGATCCCCTTACCGGTCATCTTTATATAGGAAAAAAAAATAATAAAAGAAAGCCTCAGATGCCAAATTTGTTAATTGAGTTATCTTGACAAAACCATGTTCACTTCTGTCACCTCATCTTCTGCCTCTATTTGCCTTGTGTCCTGGACTCTAGGTACCCCAACCACCCGCAGTTCCTTGAAGGCATCATGCCCTCTCCTGCCTGCAGCCCTTTCACAGGCTGTTTCCTCCCCTTGAAATGATCTTCTCCTTTAACTGGGAGACCTGGGGGCTCCTTTTCATTTCCTTCATATTTAACCCAAACACCCTTCCTCTTACAGGTATTCCTGAACCCCACTCTCCTGACCCCTGACCAGATCAAGGGGTCCTCCCTCTGCTGTCACAGCCTTCTGTGCTTCCGTACGTCATAGTACTTGTCCCTCTGCAGGGTCACTGTTCTTTCCCAGTCTGGATCTATTGCCAGACTGTAAACTTGATTGGGGACTGTGGAGGAGGGTTCAAAATGTGTGTCTCTTTTATCTGTCTTTCTTTAAAACTCACCATAAAGCCTGACATAATTAGTGGACAGACAATAATGAAAGGAGGAAGGAAGAAAGCAATTTCCCTCCCTACGCTCCTTGAGGCAATTTTGTAGAATTCTAGTTTCTTCCTCAATATCCACTTACATGGGAATTCAGATTAAATATTTTTTAGCTCTAGAGAAACTGGGTCATCAAAAACTGTCCAGCAGTCAGTCATCTGAACTCTGGGGTGCTCTGGTCTCATCCTCCTGTGCCCCCATCCCCAGAGCACCCCTCTTTGCATCATACACTGTGCTCATGCTCACAATTGTCCCCCAGATACCTTATGCAAAGTTCAAGCTCCTCCCTGCACCTGAGATGACTTCCACCTTTTAATCGTCCACTTCCACAATCCTTCTCACTCAGTTGCCTCTCGTTTCCTCTCAGCAGAATGGATGAACCATCAGTCCTCTGTTTACTAAAAACCAGGTTAAAACCTTAGTTATTGTTTGAAAAATTCTCTCCTCTGCTAGAATGTAAGCTTCTTAAGGCCACGGACCGTATCTAATTTGTCTCAGCATTCTTCCCACCCTGATGCTTATCAAAACACCTTAGTCCTAAAAGCCACCCCAAAGCATAAATGGACAGGACTATCTACAGGAGAGAAGTGAGAATGGGAACACAGGATTTCTGAATATATTTTCACAGGGCTTGACTGAGACCCACTTTGTAAGATTTAGTTCAATTCATTAGATTCAATACAAACAAGATTTTCTTAATTCCACAATTCACAAGTCTGCATGTTAAGTACTATGGAAAGTCACAGACAAATTGAACAATGTTCTTGCCTTCATGCATTTTACATTCTGAGAGGGATAAAAAGAGTTTGCGCATATATAGCTGTTATAAAAAAAACGCAGTGAAGTATAAATCAAGAAAAATGCATTAACACAGTGCCTCATGCCTGGAGAACAGAGAGAAATGTATTCTAGATGGGGATTTTAAGAAATACATCATGAAAAAGAGGACCTTTTAGCCTCGCCTTATGGACTCAGTAGGGAGTCTGAGTAGAAATGTGCATTAGCGGAGGAACTTGACTTAAAAAGAAAAAGAGGAAGTTTAGAATGATTCTAGGAACCAGGTAGTAGCATAGTTGGGCATCAGCAGAATGTGCTGGACATGAAGTGGAGGCAGAAAATTGGGGGAGTGGCAGGAGATGAGGTTGGACAGGTGAGATGAAGAGAGCTCATAAAAAGATAAGGATCCAAAGATTCAGAACCAGCAAAGGATATAATAGGGCTATGTTGCCCACTGAAATAGGGAAACTGCTCTTCACATTTGGTGGCAGGGAGGGGGGCAACTCTTGACTTACTCCCCCTACTCTTTGACTTTCATCTGGAATTAGAATTTTGGAGGTGTCCTGAAAAAATTAAACCCTCAATCCCTGTACATGTTCAGGTTTTAGATCTGCCAAAAGTGGCTTAGTTTCCTTTAAAGGAGTCCCTCCTTTGGTGGGTCAAATCTGTAAAGCTGGACAGAGTCATGGAGTCAAAGCATTGTTCATTACACCTTAAAGCTTTTTTGGATATGTTCATGAGAAGGATCATTTCTCCCAAGTGACAGGGAAGGAGGAGAAAAATGGGGAAGACTCTGCAGCTGAAGAACATGTAATTGCCTTGGTGCATGGATGAACCCAGCCAAGTTTTCCTGGCTGTCTGCCATAGCCCAGCTCAGGTGTGTTTTTCCAGGGATTTCAAAAATTAGGACCCCCCACAGGGATGACTATAGAATTGGATTCATGGTGTGCTGAAGCCAGCTTGTACAGGCTCATTAGAGTTGACTGTTAACATCTCTTCCTGACTCTTTGTTCAGTGATGTTGTGTTGATAGCTTCAAAATTTGCAGGATATTTACATAAATAAAATTGGTAAGTGCTATAAAATTATGGTTTCTTTTCTTAAAAAGCAATTGCTAAGCATTTACCAGCATAACACTGGATGCGATGAGAACAAACCATCAAGGACCAAGGCAAAGAAAAACTTAGTAGGGGATGGAAAATATCACCAGAGAGGGGCATTATGCTACTTTTCAGAATAGACCACTATTATTCTTCATCTCCCTGAAGACAGAAAGTGAACACTCAACCATCTATAGTCCCGTAAAATATTAAAATGATCAGGCTTTGGCTCTCAAGAATGTCTTCATGGGTAATGTCTCATTGTGAAACTACCTTGTTAAAGTTCTGCACGCATGTGGTATCATGCTAAGTTTTAAATAGAAAACCTTTGCCAATATGGCCCAAACCCCTTGAAGCAAGTGACAGCAGAGAATTAATTCATTAGTCACTAATTTGTTTTTCATCTATTTATTCATTTATTCAAGAGTTTAATGAACCAAGGTAGAATTGGAATATCCTTTTTAGTCACACAGAACCGGGTTTAAATCCTTGCTTCTCTGTACTGGTTGTAGGGCTTTGGGTAAGTCATTGAACATATTTGAGCCTCATTTTTTATAGCGATAAAAACGAGCAGAGCAATTCCTATTTTTCAGAACCATTGTGAGGATGAGATGAAAAATAAAATTTAAAATGCATTTTGCATAGTACCTAACATATGGTAAACATTCAATGTGTAGTGTTTACTCTTATTTTTAGAATCAGTTATTTGGTCATTTGTGTCTTTGCTTATTAATTCAATATATATTTTATGAGAAATATAATCCAACAATGTGCAACTGCAATAGATTATGTGAAAATAAAGATACAGTCTCTGCCTTCTAGGAGCTGACTGGGCACTTCTATCTACTGGCCTTTCATTTAGTCTTTGAATGACTTTTAAACTTGTGCAGTGAAGAAAGTCACAAACTCTCAGTCCTAGTGTTAGCTCAGTCACAAATTGATCATTTGACCTTGGATATGTCACATACTCTCTACTTCAGATTCCCTCTCTTCAACAAAGCAATGAATGGAAAGGTACTTTTAGTGCAAGAAGAATCTCTAGATATTATCTTGTCTGATCTAATGAGGAGACCAAGAACCACAGGGGCTAAGCAAGTTGGCCAGTATCACTAAGTAAATTAGTGGCAAGGTACAAATTATAACCCTAAGTAATTCCTAAGATATTTTATAGCTAAAAATTCATGTTTCTATGACCTTTTAAGCACTAATAACTTAGAGCATAAGTATGATTGAAACAATTTGTAAATGACATTTATAGCAAATTGAATTGTCTTTTCACAATTGATATGAACTTCCATCATGTTCACCATCATATTCAGTTTATTTTCATGTCTTCAGCAGCTACTTTTCATTTGTAATAGGATATGAAATGAGAATACAATGTGTATAGTTATGTCATATGGCCACCTTATATTATACTAAATATTTTTAATGTTTATAAATTCTTTTTATTATTTGCTGAGCCCCATGTTATTAAAGCTTAAAGGGGCACAAGGGCTTTATAAAGCTGTAAAGTTCAAGAAGTCACAGAGATGGAGAACATCCCTGCTTTGAAGGACATGGTATCATTGGGGATTTCCAGGTAATATAGCAGATATGATGAAGTGCAGTAGTGTGTAGGTGGGATGCACAGTTAAATAAGCTGAGATTTATCTGTATAAAGTCAACTTTCTGGTAGACTAGGGAGGAGAGATTTGTATATGAGAACATAACTTTTAGAAAGACTTGGCCTTTGCTTATCTTTATTGCTGAATCTCAAAATTAAACAGTTCCTGTATCTATACATTTGTTTTGAATGAATGAATGAATAGATGAAAGACTGAATGAATGAATGATTAAATGAATGAGTCAGGTTTCAGTTTCTGAAGGGCCAAGCCTTGGTCAACGGGTTACCTGTAGGGTTCTGGTGTCAGCACCATGGATAGCTCTCATGGTGCCGACACCATTCTGACTAAAGTGTGTCTTTTGTTAAATAAATAAAGGCTTTTATCTGGGACAGCTAATTCTCTTCTAAAAGTCACCTTCACCCTTGAGGTGCACACAACTAGTCTTTCTGGAAATCAAATAAAGTAAGCTCTATCCTTTATCTGTTTAGAATTTGTCCTTGCCTAACTATGCTGCTGTTCCAATGGACCTCAACTGGGGAAATGCTCTGTGCAGTGAGTCACTCTGATCCTCAGAATTCATAAAAATCTCCAACTCACCATTCCCTTCGTCCTGAACTTTACTAGAATCTGGATTAAACCAAACTCCTCTAACTGATCAATTAATTAACTTTGTATCTTGTGATTTAGAAATGCAAGATAACAGAGTCAAACTTTTTTAAACCATTTCCAACAAAAGCTATTAAAACAACCACCACCACCTAATATATATATTTTGGTCACATTCCATAAAATGAATTAATTAGTCATAAAAGCCCTCTCTCTCATCAGGTTGATCCTTTTGATGCAGGTTCATTGCCTATTTAAACCAGATGGGGGTATAAGCCAGTTATAACTTACAATTAAGAGAGGTATGATAGAGTTTTGGTGAGATAGAGGTACGTGAATACCAAAGTGACAATAACAGCATCTATAACTTATCATGCACTTATTGTGTACCAAGCATCATGCCGAGACATTACATATATAACTTGGTCTTCATAACAGCACTTCTAGTTAGTTACTTTTGCTTTTATTTTCCATACAAGAAGCTGTGTCTTAAAGTAGTTGATTAATGTTCCCAAGGTCATATATTTACTAAGTTTCATTGCTGGGATTTGGACCCAGACTGAATGACAAGTTGTTGTTTTGAGGAGTCAGTGTGTAAGAGTATTTGCTTACCATTGCCAAAAGAGAGGCATTCTGCCATCCTTCCTGTAATAGATATTTGCAGAGAATTCCCAGAGGCAGACATGAATCCTTGGGACAAAAAATTTAAAGAATAAGTTGACGTGAAAACATAAAAGGACCCACTTGAATTGGGGACAAGGGAAAAATGCACATCTGATTGGTGAAACTGCGACAGCATTTATGAGTTTTAGAGAAGCTATTTTATATCTTTGTTTGGTTGTTTGCTGTGTTTGGTTTAAATGTGTTGTAAAATATTATGTTGTGGAAGACGGTCGAGGTCTTTTAAAAAGGGACAATCTGTGTCAAAGATGAGGTCATAAAATTTCAGAGAGCCTGCAACAGCAAGCAACAGTTCTGACTGTTCAAAAATTGAGAAGGACAAGGTTAGAATGGACTACAAAAGAGACTGTGAAAACTTTTCCTTAGTGGGAACTTTCCAGTCCCACTGAAAGTTCAAGGCAATGTTTGCTTCTGAACTTGAAAGAAAGAGGTTGTGAGAGATCTGAAATCTTGTATTGCAAAGTTGCATATAGGAATCAGGTAGCTTAAGGTATCTCTGATCATTATATCTGGGGTAGGTACCAAAAAGAGGTGAAGTGCTCAGCTTCTAAAACCAGACTGCATCATCATGAATTCCACCACTAACATTTAAATTAGAGATTATATGAGGGTACTGCAAAAAGTTCATGGAAAAATAAAATTAAAAGCTAATGCAAACATTTCCTTGAACTTTTTGGAGATCCCCCATATATAATTTTATGTAACAAATGTGTCAAAAACATAAATTGGACCTCTGAAAATAGTAAATGTCCTACTATTTGAAAAAAATATGGGGAATATGTATATTATATTTTCTCTGAGTGCACTCCAGCTCTCAAATTTTGTGCACTGATAATGGTGATTGAAAGCCAGTGCTATGCTCAGCTCTGGTTTTGGAGGATGTAGAATGAGGATGAGCAGTGATTCCTGATCTCTTGAAAGATAGACAACTCATGCACACAGGAAACGAGGACCAACCCAAGTTTCTACACACAGTAAGAGTGTTGTGGTGGCAATGAACTTGCGCTCTGGAATCACATGGATGGGGATTCAAATCCCAACATGCAGAACTGGACATTTTGCTGGCCTTTCCTGCATCTCTGTTTTTCTCATCGGTAAAAAGTGTTAATAATATCAACATGGCCATCCTTGGAGGGTTATTCTAAGGGTTGAACTAAATAAAGCATATTAAGCATTTTGCACAATGCCTCATGTGTAAAGTTCAATAAACATTAGCTATTTTTATAGCTGTGACCAAAACATGGATTGAATGAAATAAATCCTGTAGGATCATAAAGGACAGTTACTGTGAGCCTTAGCAGTCAAGGAAGACTTCCTGGGAGAGGGGGCAACTAGAATTGGATCACAAAGCAAAAGAATGCCTGGGTTAGAGCTCCACTGTCCAATATGGTAGCTACTAGCCATATGCAGCCATTTAAATTAAAATGTAAATTAATTAAAATGAAATAAACACTCAGGTCCTCAGTCACCCTCACCATATTTGAATGTTCAATTGCCACATGTGGCTTAGTGGCTGCCAACTTGGAGAGCACATATATAAACCATTTCCATTACTGCAGTAAATTCAATTAGACAGTGCTGTCACAGAGAGTGAAGGGTGGAGCTACATTTTATATATTTCATTTAGTTCAAAATATTTGAGTGACTGCACTATAGTAGATACTGTGTTATGTACAGGGTTTCAACAGGAAACCACTCCAGACCCACTGCCTGGTCTCCTAGAGTTGAGTCTAGGACAGAGGTCAGCAAACTCTAGCCCACAGGCTGAATGTTGTTTTTTGTAAATAAAGTTTTATTGAAACACAACTATACTCATTAGTTTACATATTGTCTATGACTGTTTTTGTGCTACAGCAGCACAATTAAGTAGTCACGTCTTGCAAAACCTAAAATATTTACCATTTGGCCCTTTACAGAAAAAAAAAATTGCCATCCTATGGTCTAATCAGTTAATTTAATGCTTTGGCATGCCACTTGAAGAACTGATTTTGGTATTCATTCTAAGTAGTCACGTCTTGCAAAACCTAAAATATTTACCATTTGGCCCTTTACAGAAAAAAAAATTGCCATCCTATGGTCTAATCAGTTAATTTAATGCTTTGGCATGCCACTTGAAGAACTGATTTTGGTATTAATTAATTCATTCATTCATTCGTTTGTTCCTTTAACATTCAACAGGTATTTACCAAGAACAGGATGTGAGACTCTGACAGAATGAACAAAACAGATAAAAACTTCTGCCATCATGGAGCTCACATTTTAGTGGTACCAGGGACCAGAAAGAGAGGTCAAATATTTGTAGTAATAAATAAATTACATGTATTGCATGTTGGAAGATGATGTGTGTGTATATTTGTGTGTGTCTGTGTGTGTGCATGTTTTAAGGCTGCAGGAAGAGGGGGCTGTGACTGTGGAGGAGAGGGGTGGTCGCAAATTTAAGAGGACTGTTCGAGGTAGGCATCATTGAAAATGTGAAAGAACAAAGCGTACTTTGCGGATATCTGGGGAAAGCCTAGTCCAGGCAAAGGGAACAGCCAGTGTTCAAAGGCTCAGAGGGGGATTGTGCCTCAAACATTTGAGGAAGATCATGGAGGAGAATGTGCTGGGCTGCACTGGATACTAGAAGGATATTAGAAGGTATGGTCAGAGAGCTGTGAAAGGGACAGACCCATGGATGAGCCTTGGAGAACACTGTAAGAACATTGTCTTCTACCATGAATGCAACTGGGAGCCACTGGGGGACTGAGCAGAGGGGTCACTGCATCTAACCTACATTTTGAGAGGATCGCTCTGGCAGCTCTGTTGAGAAAAAATCTATAAGGACAGAGGCAAGCATGATAGCAGGGAGACTAGTGGGAAGTCTTACATGATAATCCAGTCCAGAGACGGTGGTGGCTTGGATTAGGGTGGTAGCAACAGAGGTGGAAAGAGGTGGTCAGAATCCAGATATTTCATTTAATTCATTGCTGCTACTTAGGAAGCACCAATTCTGTGCCAGGCATTGTGCTCAGTATTGGAGATAGTGAGCAAAAGAAGGTGTAGTCACTGCCCCATGGAGCTTCTAGTAAACTGATTTCGTGCTTTGACGTCAGAGTTGAGGAATCTGTTTGCTGTGTCTCCCACATGTGTGTGAGCTCCAGGCCACTTTTCACATTGCCTCTAAAGATAGGGCCCAAGAGAGGATGACACCAAAGACCTAAGATGAAAGGAGAAGAGAAACACTGAAACAAGAGTGGGATAGAAGCAAGGGCCTAAATAGAGCTTTGTTGACTGTTGTGACAAGTAGGGCTGGGGCCAGAGTGAGGTGAGTAAGCAGTAAGGAGCCTTGGGCACAAAAGATAAGGAGGCACTCATTGTCTGGTGGCAACCCTGCACTTGCACAACCCTGAGAACTCCCTTAAATTTGGGGAGGGAAAATTATTAATTCATGACAGCCTTTAAAGAATATCCTGCAGTGGCAAGTTAGGGGGTTCTAGAACAAAACATTCCAGGGCTGGGAGGAGCTCTACAGATAATCAAGTCCAACTCCTTCCTTGGACACCTGATGAGGTTGAGGTTTAGAGAGTTTCACTCCATAACTCAGTAAGTTAGTGGCAGCGGGAGGCCACCTGACTACCACATTGATGCTAGATTTTTCTACTCTTGAGAACATATCAAACAGTTAAAATATTTTATCCTGGGATGTAGGCCCCCAACTGCAACTTGACCCATTGTCTTTTGCATGGTCTTTTACAACATGTTGGTGGCTTCTGGTAGTGCTTTTCCAGGCTTGTTTTGAAGGGATATGACAAGGTGCACACATTCATGCAAATAAGTGTTTCAGCACAGAGCATCTGGAACATGGCAAGTTCTGCCTAAGACTCATTAATGTCTTTGTTTCATGAACATTGACTGAGCCCCAAGATTGAGTCTCTCGGTGGGGAGAGCAGCAAAAGAGACATGGCTACCACCCTCTGTTTGCTTGTGATCAAGCTGTATTAACATTGGGCTCTGTTTTGCTCTTTGGAGAGGCAGTTAAAGCAAAATGGAAAGAGTCTAGTCATTAAAGTCAGACATACCTGGATGAAAACCGTGGCTCTTCCCCCTGACTATTGGCATGATTTTGAGCAAATCACTTAACTTCCCCAAGCCTCCATTTCCTGCTCTTTTTAATAAGAAGGAAAAGTATTCACCTTTGCCAGGTTATTGAGACAATTATAACCAGTACAAAGTTCCTGCTATATTATATGGCAATATACATATTCAACAATTGGGAGTTATTAAATCAGGGGCAAAAAAAACCTCCCCAACCCTCAACCCCAGAGATGGCAATTCTTACCCAACAAAAGACTTAATCGTGATGGAAGGGAAGGTACGATGATACATTTCTGAGCAGAAGGGGCCTCTGAATCCATTTAAAACACAGTGCTTAGCAGTTGCACTTGTTTTTTTCTGGTTTTTACCATCTGTGGGGAGCCCGCCCATTGCACCATACTACCTCTCCTCTCTTGATTGAGGGCAACCTTTGTTTTTATATAGATGAGTAAAGGCCTTTGAATAGGAGGAGTGTGTGCATATATGCATGCGTGCATGTGCGTGTCTCAGCCTTTTGTTTACAGTGTTGAATGATCTCTCCATTAAAACTTCACTGGATGAATTTGGGTTTCTATCAGGCAATGGGGGTGGGTGGTGGGGAGGGGCTTATGAATTTATGCTGACAGCAGGACTCTTCCTAAGGTCAGGGCATCTACACAAGTCAGGAGAGATCAGGTGGCCTCACTCTATGGTGTGGTGTGAACAGCCCCCTGAACCCTCTCAGTTGGCCAAAGATGGACATAACAGCAAAGTCTAACTCACTTGTGAAGCCTGGTACAGGCCACTTGGAAAAGCATTGCTTAATTTTAATGATTCACAATGATTCTCTACCATATGCCAGGAAATGTACCATAAAAATGTTTTGTGAAAGAATGGGAGCCTTAGTTAATAGTAGAAACCTGCCCTGTTTTGCAATTACATCATTGCCGGCAAGTGGGGGTCACCTGGGCCAGGGTGGGAGACTGTGGTGTATGTGCTTGTGTGAGACAGTGGCAAAGAGAGCAGAAGGGGTAGAAGGAAAGGGACAAAAGAAAAATGAGAGAAATCAAGAAAAACAAACGAAAGGAAAGGGGGATGGAATTCACAGGAAAGGACTGTATTCTTTGTTACAGGCAACTTCACATGCCATATCTTATTTAATCTTCACATTAATCCTAGAAGTAGACAGACTACACTTTCTGTCTCTTATTTGGGGCTGAAGAAATGAAGGTGGATCTGGGGATTTAACTTGGGCCTCTCTGCCTCTAAACTCAAGTTCTTTTCACTACAGAGTATTATAAGAGAAAGAGAGACCTAGAAAAAGACAGAGAGTGAGGAATATGAAGACATGCAGATAAAGACCAAGACAGAGAAGCAGGGACAAAGACAGAAACTGAGGCAGTGACAAAAACCCAAAGATTGGGAAATGAAAAGAGGGACAGAGATGGAGGAAAAGAGGGAGAGCCGTAAAGCAGAAGAGGGACACAGAGGAGAGGGAGGGCAAAGCATGAATGTGAATTTAATTGGGAATGAGATTAGCAAAGTGAAAATCAGCTGGGTTCAGCTGAATGTGCACATTATGCAAAACAGTGTAATATCCCAGATGGAAGGGACTGGAAATGACAATTCTCTAGTTTCCTAGGGAAGCTAGCTGTGCCCCTGACCATCTGTTTGTGACTGAGGCTGAGGTCACTCTGAGGAAGGGACCCCTCTGCAACAGAGTGCACACATCACATGCTATCCATGGGCTCTCCTCATTTCCCCCAAATTCCTGACTAGATAAAAGCAAATGTCCCACCCTTCTCTGACCTCTTGTGGGTCACTGGATGTCCTTGTCTTATGGCATCAATAACATGAGCAGGACACATAGGTGTGGCCTGTTGCACTGAGTGCACTCTGGAAAAGGATTTGTCTTTTTGCTTGAATTGTATAAATGGAATTTGATTTAAAACTCCCAAAGATAGCTGATGCTTGGGGTGGGCAGCGAGGGGGACACATAAAGCACCAGTGAGTCTCTTTTGTGGAGTGAAGAACCTTTTTGCTTTATTTATAGGGTATACTTCACTTTGCTGGTTCAGGCTTTATTCTGGCAGGGATCAACTGTGTGTTCCAACTTTTTAAAATACACTTTTTAAAATATACTCACAGCATCTTCATGAATGGGAGAGGACAGAGCTTATGCTCCTCTGCTTTAGGAAGGATGAAGCTCAGAGAGATGAAATGGCTTGAGTAAGGCCACCTAGAAACTTGCAGAAAAACGGAGCTCCAGGGTCCCATTGTGTTGACAAGCACACAGCTTCATCTCATTTACATCCCTTTAAGCTCCAGTAGAGGTGTGGTAGACGGCCAGGTAGGGTCACCAAGGCGGGTCATGTTGGTGAGACACAGGATTATACTGAACCGTTTCATCTGCATGGTGTAGTTGGGGGGAGCTCTGACTCCATAGTCCAGCAGACCTGTTTTTGAATCCCAGCCCTGTTGCTTTCCTGCTGTATGAACTGAGGTCGAGTCATTTAACCCCTTCAGGCTTGGTTTCCTCATCTAAAATCAGGAAATGTTAGCCCCTGATGCGCAGAGGGGTTGGGTAGATTAAAGGTGAAAAGTGGATCGAGCACATTGTGCTTGACGTGCTCCCCAAGTGCCTCCTAGCCTTTCCCTTTCTCCAAGTTACAGCCAATGGCTCAGAATAAAAGCCATGGTCAGGAAGGAACATTAAGGCAACCAGATCCCTAATACTAATCCTCACAACAGCAGGTGATGCTTGTGGAGCCCATCCTGGAATTGAGCATCCTTCATGTTGTGCAAAGAGAAAGGCTGGTGTGATTAACTTACAAATGAGGACTCTGAGCCTTGGTCAGAGACAGGGAATTGTATAAAGTCACAGAGCTGTTGGCTGACAAATGTAGAGCTCTAATCCCATTCTGACTTTGGTGCCTGTCTTCCCTGCGTTAAACTGCCTCTCTCCACCCATATAACTTGGATTTAGCACTTGGGGATGGCTATTTCTGTAGAGGGGAGGAGGGGGATTCAGGGGGCTGCCTTCCCACACCTGCAGTGCAAAGGCAGGACTCCTCAGGGCCCATGAAGTCTCATGCCTATGAGTGCAGTGTACCCTGCCGATCCAGCAAAGCAAAGGAGCTCCCCATTTCCCATTCTTGCTGTGACCTGCCTTTGCGCCTGTTGTTTCCTCTCTTTGGAAAACTCTGACTTCAGGAGAGGGAGGCATTACAGCCTTGGGGCAGCAGGATGAGCTCTGGATCCAGCCTGGCTGGATTCCAATCCTGGCTTTGTGACCTTTGGCAAGCAAGTTACTTAACCCTTCTGAGCCTCTGTCTCCTCTAAGATGGGATTAGCAATAGAACACACCTCAGAGTTGTTAGGATTGCATGCGTTAATCTAAATAAAGAATTTCCAACACTGCCTGGCAGTTAGTTATCCCTCTATGTGCCCCTGACCTTGGGGCTGAGCTGGAGGTGCCTTCCTCCAGTTCCTACCTCTTTGCAAACACGCCCCCTTCCAGCGCCAATTGCACCTGTCATAGTGAAATATTTTCCTCTGAGTCCCTCCAACTCGAGTGCCAGCCACTTGAAGGCAGGAAATGGGATGGCTCCACCTCCCCTGTGCCAGGTAGAGGAGTTGTGCAGAGAATGGCCACTGGCCTGACGAAGTAAGGTCTACACTGCAGATGAACCCTGTGGGGAGGACGGGAGGAGCTAACATAGCAGGAAGCCCAGGAGGGGAGCTGCCATGAGAGGGGCAAGGGCACCAAGTCAGGGAGGAAACATGGCCCAGGGGCCCAGCCTGTGCCACAGCACGGGTGATGACAGCCATGCAGGCAGCAGTTACAGTAATTACATGGCCACTCCCTGGGTGCTGCCTACACATCTGGCAATGTGGTAACTGTTTTTAATATGTTGTCTACAGTCCTTGTTTCAAATGTTTAGGTTGGGTTGAGATGACCATTTTCCGATGAGGAAACTGAGGCCCAGAGGTGTAGCAATTGATCCAGCTACCATCAGTGAGTAGCAGATTGAGGATTCAGCCTCAGGTCGCCTTGGTTGCCAAGCCGATACCCCTAGCCCTCACCAGGCTGTGTCCCTTGGCTCCCCACCCTTTCCAGGCCCCTCTGGAAGCTTGGAGGATGCAGGGCTTTGGGGTGGATGGGGTGGGAGAGGGGAGGGCAGCCTCTCACCCAGTAAGTCCAGCTCTATGCATCTGTGTTAGGCACCCCATGTTCATCAGCCAGCGCCTGGAAATGTCTGCTCTGTATCTGTTCCAGTCTGTGGATGAGATTTCTTCACCCTCCCCACCTCCCACTCTTCCCACATCCTTTTCTTCCAGACACTAATGTATACATAATGCGTGAGTGGTGCATTCAGAGGTGGGAAGGCTAAAAAGAAAGAGAGGGAGGCAGTGGAGAGGGTTTGTTCCAGCTGAGACTCTCATGTGGCCTGGTCAGCAGCCCCTTGGAAGCCCTAGTCACCTCGCCAGGCTGCCCACATGTGCTGAGCCCACACCAATTAGTCCCCATGTAGCCTTGATTAAGGACTGTAATCTCCATCAGACCCAATCACCAGCCTGTGACTCTGGAACCTTTCGGCCTCTGATTATTTTTTTCCTGGTGCTCCCAGAGGCATGCTGATGAATGGCAATGAGGGGCTGCAACTAAAATGCAGGCGTCTGAGGCTGTCCCCAGTGCTGTGGGAAGAACGAGGCTGGGATATCTCCCACCAGCAGTGGAAGGAAGGAAGGAACCTCAGAGA
Source organism: Galeopterus variegatus (assembly GCF_000696425.1). NCBI lineage: Eukaryota > Metazoa > Chordata > Mammalia > Dermoptera > Cynocephalidae > Galeopterus > Galeopterus variegatus. The sequence continues at coordinate 30,065 of NW_007734243.1, read as the reverse complement.
CACCCCCACAAGGTTGCTCAGATGTCAACCAACTTCCTCTCTGTGCAGATAGAGAAACTGAGTCCCAGGGAGAGAGGCACCTGTTTCAAGTCACACATTTGGCTGAGTAGGCTTATAAAGACTCTTCCTCACTTCATGAAGCTCCAAATTACATCCTCTTGTAATTTTGCTCCTATCATATTTCTCTGCCTTCCATGCCTCAGTTTTTCAAACTTTCAAACTTCTGACACTTAACTGGCTCCCCCAATCACCAGAGATATGCTGAGCATGTTGGAGGAAGAATCAAGGACTGGACTTGAACAGGGTTTGGAGGGGTGTTGGGGGATCTCTGAGTAGTACCAATTCATTTTACAGATGAGAAGACTGAGGCCTAGAAAGTTAGAGTGATTTGCCCAAGGTGGCAGAGGAGTCAGGGTTGTAAAATGTATTCTTGGTTGACACTGCTTATACTCAAAACTGTCCAAATTATTTCATTCTTTTACTAAATAATCATTTTGCCACTTAATTTCCCCTTGCCTCCTATCCTCTCTCCACCTCAGGTCTTCCCTCCATGGGCCTCATCCTTTCCAATGCTCAAGAAATTGGATCAGGGCAGACCTGCTGCAAGAAGCTTCCCAGGGTTTGCAAGTGGGTCTCAAATGATACTGTTCTTATTAGCAGACCTAGGGGAAGTTAGAGCAGGAAAGGTACAGGGAGGGAGAGTCATTGATAAGGTTGGAAAGATTGGCTGGCGCCAATCATGAAGGGCTTTGAATGCTAGCCCAGGATATACGAACTCTACCCTGAAAGCTACTGGAAGCCACTGAGAATTTCGGGGCAGGCCATCAGTGCAGCTGTTCTTTGGTCAACAGTCAGATCTGATGGGGGGAACTGAAAATAGGGTCATTAGTATCATAACTCTTGCAGCAACACACAGGGACAATGTTGAGGGCCTCAACCAGGGCAGTGGCACTGAAGAGAAATGAGAAGGAATGAGTCTGAGTAACACTGAAGAGGTAGAATCAGTGGGATTCAGATATCATTTGGATGCTGAGGTAAAAATAGAGCCCAGGTAGAGATTTTTCTAGTTTCCAGTTTGGAAAGAAAGTGGAACCATTATTCATAGAGATGGGGACGTAAGGTCTGGGATACATCAGAAGCTTTTGCCACAAAAATGCTGCATAACAATCATGACATTATATTCCAAAGAAATACAAGCTTTTTCTTCTCCTTTGTCATACATCTGGGTGGACTTATCTAGCCAGGATGCAGCTGCACTTGGCTCTAAGCTCAGGCTGAGTCCAGATCTGTTCCACATGTCTCTCATCTTCAGATCAGCCACTACCTTCTCATGGTGAGAGGTAGGAATGAAGAGAGAAAGCCCAAACACAAAGGCACATTTCAGGCCCTGGTTCACATCATGTGCACCACCATCTCATCTGCCAAAGCCAGTCATAGGCCAAGCCTGCAATCAACGGTGGGGAAGAGAGCTCACTCTTCCCACTATCAGCCATGGCAAAGACGTGCTTCCTCCTGGCACTAGTCATGGGTATGAAATGCAATAACATAGGTCACGTGTCTTCTACCACTCCTAACACAAAGTAAGGCCTCAGTAATGTTATGCCCAGTTTATGTCTCCCCAGTCACTTGCCTGGCCCTGAGCTGGCACCAGGGACACAGAGGTGAAGACACCCAAGATGGACCATGCAGAGTCAGAAGAGGGAAGGATGCCACACTTGCTTCTCTGAGAGCCTAGAGGGATGTCTTTCCAAGCCACAGCGACAAGAAGAGTAAATAGGAAAGTGAACAGCAGGCAGCACCCCTGGCCCGTGATGATAAGTGATGACTGAGTTGGAAGTGAGTGAGAATGGAATCATAAGAGGTTGACAGGGTAGGAGAAGGGGAGCCAAACATCCAGGTGGGCTTGGGAAGAAGGCTTTTCACTTTCATGGGCAGGCATGAGCACCTCTGAGCTGTGGGCACAGCTGAGGCAGTAGCCTCTGGCCTATGCCTGGGCTGTGCCTGTGCCTCCTTGAGCAGAAGGAGCCACAGACAAAGACAGCAGATGTTAGCAGTCTGGAAACACAGGGACCAGTCTTGGGGATGATCTCATTTAAGCTGCCCAAAATTTACAGGTAAAGAATCCACAGTCCGTTTGGCTTTGCAAAGAGCATACCTTGGATTTTCTCAAAATCTCAACCATTCTTCATCCTAAGAACCTATTCTTTCCACTAAATCAAGATAATGAATTGGCCCTTCTCACCCAGGAATAACATGAAGAAGAACTCAAACAACTAGTATATTTTTAGGAAGAAAAAATGTGCCAAAGACTGTGCTGAGAACTTTTCAAACACATCACTTGATCCTTCCAGCACATATATGACATCAGCCTCATTACAGATAAGAAAACAGGCTCAGGGAGAGGGGAAGCACCTTGAGCAAGTTTTCGAAAAAATGTGCCAAAGACTGTGCTGAGAACTTTTCAAACACATCACTTGATCCTTCCAGCAGATATATGACATCAGCCTCATTACAGATAAGAAAACAGGCTCAGGGAGAGGGGAAGCACCTTGAGCAAGTTTTCACAAATGCCGAGTGGCAGGTTTAGGATTTGAATGCAGAACAACGTGATTCCACAGCCCTCACTCTGAAACATTTAGCCAGCTCCGTGGCCTTCACAGGAAGGCATTACCCACTTTGGAATGGCTTGGAAGAGCACCACACAAGATAGACTCAGATTGGTCACGATCGAGGGGTTCTGCGATTTTTACCCAAAAGTTGGCAGAATAAGAATGCATGTTACATAAATGAGAACTCAACACCTGGGACTTAAGAGACATAAAGAGTAAATGTTTTAAAACCAACACAACTCATCTATAGCTGATAATATGTAGTTCTAGTTACTAGCAGGATGGAAATTCACTTAATTGAATTCCCTTATGGGAACCACTTTGATGAAGAGATTAAACTCTTTTTTTTCTAGATCTGCATTATTAACCACATATCAGTGTATGCTTTTAATGTGCTTAAGGATATTTCAAATCCATTTTACTTTTTTAAAAAGTAATACCTATTGTAATATATTCTCATTATAGGAAACTCAGAAATGTCAGAGGAGTACAAAAGAAAAAAAAAATTCCTAGAAAAGGCTTCAGGGTGCATTGAAGGATTGATACCACCAGTGCAGCAGAAAAGACACTGAAGTGGTGGCCAGGAGCCCTGGGTTCTAACCCTGGCTGACCCAGAAGCTAGTCCAGTGATGTGGCCAAATCCCTTCATTCTCGGAGCTGGAGGTTCCCTGTCTGAAAAATAAATCTGGGAATATTCGAACCACATATCTTAAAGGGCCTTTTCTGCTCTGATATGAAATAGAATTCTATTTCAGACATTTCATCAGCACTTGAGTTTACACTCTCTGTTTCCTTGGCAAATACCTGTCATGGACGTAAGAAAGTGTCTTTCAGTCCTCAACGAGTCATCATTATTCTAAATGAACTCAGCCTGAAGTCATGACAATATTCTAATTATACTTATGTATTTACTAATTCATTTATTCATTCACTCATTCATTCAACAAATGAGTCACCTACCCTTTATCAGGCACTATACAAGAACTAACTACTGGAATACAGAGATGATTAAAAAACAGTTTCTGCAATCAAGAAACTCCCAGTATAGTGGAGAAAACAGGCAAGTAAATATAAAAATTTTGTATCCCATTGTCATGGGCATTACTATTGTGAATTATATTTCTTTGTTCATTCAACATTTATTTACTGAATGCCTGCTATGTGCCAGGCGGTGTGGTAAGTGCTGAGATGCAGCAGTGATCAAGATAAGTGAGGTGTAAGACCTTCCTTTCAGGAGCTTGTACTACAGTGACAGGATAAGGGAGCATGGGCATTCACCGTCAACATGTGGAAACAGCGCTTACATATGTCCCTGGAGGGCTGTTCTTTGATGTTGTGGCTGTCCTGAGCATGCAGGGTTGAAGAAAGGACTCACTCAGGGAAGGGGTTAATAACCCTCAGCTCTGGCTGTCAGAGGCTTTGCAACTTGCAAGAATGAAATGCTTGACTGCAAATAGTGGAAAGCTGGCTGAGCAAGCAAAATAGGAAACTAAGAGTCAATAAAGCCAATAGCAATGGCATTGATGGAGATCTTGCCAGAGGCACCCAGCCTACTTCTAAGAGTGATCACAGCTGAGGCTAAAACAAATGGTGTCCAGAGTGCAGAGGTTAGGGTTTCAGAAAGACAGCGCAAACAGCTGACTCTTGTGGGTGCTCAGAACTGATGAATGTCTACTCCAGCCTTCCATTTTGCAGATGGGGAAAGTAAGGCCCAGAGAGACTTGTGTCTCTGGAATTAATATGTGAGCATATACCAGAACCCAGGGGTTGTGTTGGAATAAAAGAGAAAGTGGAGAAAACTAATTTACTGAACATCAACTCATTTTGTACCTGGGCCATTAGCTTTACTATTCACTAATTCAATTTATTCTACATCAGCTCTGTGAGAGAGACATAACTATCATTCCCATTCTTCGGATGAGAAAACTGAGACCCAAAATGGTGAAGCAGCTCACCTAAGACCACATGACTAGTAAGAGAGAACGTAAGTGTGGGACCCAGGTCTGCCGACCTCCAGTGCTCGTGGCTTTTCCCTCTGCCTGCTTCCTAATCTGAGGCAGCATTATAGGGGCCCCCAGGGTGAATGCCTCTCATCTGAAAAATACATATTTGTTGTGTAATGAGTATCAGTAATTAATGATCCATTCTGAGTCAGGAAAAACGTGCCTAGTAAGCACACAGGAGGAGAGAGAAAAATACAGCAGCACCCTTTGAGTGCAAATTTTCATTCTCATCGATACTCCCCAAAAAGAGGGAGGGGGGAAAACTGAACTGTGTCCTTTCCTGCAGAGTCGCTGATAGGAGAGATAGGAACCTCGGCCTTTGCCCTCCCATAAAGAAGAAAGATCCCCCTTGTCCCTTACCGCCTTGCCCACCCCAGCCTGACTTCCTGCCCCTTTGCCAGAAGTAACCATTTTACCTCTCCCATTATGAATCATGAGGTCTGTGGCTTGTGGCAGATCATAAATCAGTCTTGAGAGTCTCGAGGACAAATCCTAGGACTTTTAATCTTTAATATTAGATGTGTTTAAAGCGGTGAATATTTCATGAAGGGACTGTTGCATTTTAACGCATCATTAGTGACTCGCATCATTCCCCCCTTTGGTAAATTATTCCCACCCAAATTCAAGGCTCTCAGCCTGTTCCTCCATTTCCCTTACCTCTGGCAACCATCAGTCCATTAGGTTGCACATACTTACTTTACAGCACTTCAACTCGGTGGAAGACCCCGGGCATGATGTTGGAGGGGAGAGTTACGTTTCTGCCTGTGAGCAGCCCCCTCCTTATTCACCAGGTATATGCAGAGAAGAGGAAAGGTAGCTCTCTCCCTTCTGTCTCTATTTCTGTCTTGCAATAACCTTACTCTGAATATTTTCAATACCATCTCTGACCCATTCTTCACTCCACATTCTGTCTTACAATCATTTCAGTTTAACCAATGTTTATGGAGTCCAGGCTATTTGCCAAATATGAGGGTCCTTCAAAAAGTTTGTGGAAATGTAGAATTAAAAGATAATACTAATCTTTCCATGAACTTTTGAAGACCTCCTGTCCTTACTAGGTGTGGCAGGTACAAACATTAAACAGCGGTGCAGTGTATAAAACAAGTTAGAGTGTTTTATCAAAATACTCAAACTGCTTCATAGAAGGTCAAATGTATAGCATTTATAATTCATCAGTGAAAATGATAAGGGTATTTGATGAATACAAACATTTTGAAATCAAGAATTATGAGTGAAAGTTGTGGAATCTGTGTTAGCCTATATTCTGTTTACTGCTATGTTTTGTTTTGGTTGCACAAGGTTGAGAAAATCCTGATTTACAAGATATGTAGTTGCAAATAGCATGGACTTGTTAGCACTTTGACTCAGTCTCAGTGTTCTTTTCCATGAAACAAAGATGATAGTAGGCTATTTTTTTTCTGAGGTTGCATAAAATAAGTTTGCCTGGCAACCTAAGTCAATGTTATCAGGCTCTCCAGTATCCTAATTCTGGCATGTGACATCTGAGTGTTTATCCTTTTTTTTTTCTTTCTTTTTTTAAATTGAAAATGACACTTTTTAAAGAAAATTAAAATCTAAAATTTGCATAGTCCCTAAATCTCCACCATTGAACAATACATTTCCATGAACATAATTTGAAAACTCTTGAGTCAGGTCAATCAGAATCACTGTAGGATGGAAGGATTGCAGGTTCATCTGTGTGTTTGAGTGTGTGATCACCAGAAGTTAAGAAAGAAGGCAACCCAACAGCAATAGCCTGGAACTTTTGCAAAGTCACAACACACAGTTAATTATTCATTCAACTCACCTGGGTGAACACCTATTCTGTTCTAGGCAGTAGGCTGAGCCAAGGAAGTTCCTACCAGCATTTCTCAACATGTGTTCCACAGGATGCTAATCCTGTGAGTTCGTCCACCAGCAAGCCTCCCAAGGTTAAACAAGTTTGGGGAAAATTGTATACATATCACCCTCATGGAAAATCATACTATACTGGGTCTAAGGAATAGTATAGCATTTCCCAAACTTATTTTTTTATAGAATCTCTTTTTGTTAAAGCATCTGTGAACATCCCACAAATACATATTAGAAAAAACACAGTAACTCATTGAATCAAAAATTTTCCCCTATCTTAAGAACTGTACAGTAGAGCAGAAATGTTAATGGCAAGGAGTTAGGACAAAGCACTTCCAAAAACCCTTGTAGGGTTTTGAACTTTGAAGATATACTAGGAAATGAGACGTGTGCTGGCCAACTGAAATGAACTTGACCAATGGGAGAATATACTTAAGGCAGTGTGGAATGCTAGCAAGCATTTATGCAACCAGGCATAAGACATGGCCAGAAAAAAAAAATGATGGATGCATGCATGCATGCATGAAGGGATGGATGAATCCATGGATGGAGTTTGGATGCATAGATGGATGGATGCATGGGTGCATGGGTGGGTGATAGAAGGGAAAGGAATGAAAGGGGAGGGGAGGAAAGGGGAGAAGAGAAAAGACAGGAGAGGAGACAGCAGGGAGAGAAGGAAAGGAGAGAAAAACTAATTTAAAAATCAAAAAACAGCAAAAACATAACCAAATAGAACCAGGAGATTATAGGCAAAAATTATTTTTCCAAAAGGGGAAAACAAAGATTTCTTGGAGGAGGTAGCATTTGATTTGGGGTTTAAGGAAGGTCAAGATTTGTTCATTCAGGTGGAGAGAATTCGATTTTCTGATTGCACTTTTAGAGTAAGTACACTTTATTATAATTTAGGTTTTTGAAAATAGGACCTCCATTTGTGGCTGCCTGGCCACTTCCTGTTTTCCTGTTTTAAGTTGTGAGCTCCTCTGGTGTCTGGGTTGCACCTTTGATCTCTGTATCTCCAGTGATGAGCTGATTGCTTAGCAGAATGTGGCCAGGACTTATTGAATGAAGAAATGAGTGAATGAACAAATGAATGAACAAATGAACAAACTCTTTATTAACCACAGTGGTTAATGGATCGGAACAGCCCCTCTTCATGAGCTTTTTCTAGAACGAGGCAGTTCATTTTATTTCCTCGGAAAACAAGGAAACCAGAAAGAAGCTGATTTGGGGAGACCCTGTTTCACAGGATTATTTTCTCTTTTTGCTTATAGGAGAGTGCAGCTGTCATGAAGGCTATGCTCCTGACCCTGTTCACAGACATCTGTGTGTGCGCAGTGACTGGGGACAGAGTGAAGGGTGAGTGATAGAGGACATCAGGGCTGGGACAGTGTAGAACCTATTTCCACCTCCTCTATTTCGTTACCAGAGACCCAAACAATCTCCGCAAAGAGGAGTTTCTCTTCAACCATTGTGTTCCTGCAAAACCCAGTGGGAAATGAATCCTACTTTCCCACCAAATCATATTTTAATATTAAAGGTACATGACTGATAAATCTTCTGCAGAACAAAAGCTAATGTTTAAGTCACCCGCCCAAACAGGAAGTAGTCAGTGGACACTATTTTAAGTGGACTGACAAAGAACGAGAGTTGGGTTTTGTACATAAACTTCTAAATGGACAAGTGAACTTTATAAAAATGCTAAGTCTTTCCATAAAATGGAGATATTCTTTTATATTGTAAATAGTCCTGTCCAATAATTATTTCTGCAGAATTTGGATATAAAGCTACTCTTGAGCTGCGTCCACATATGAATTCCACCTGCTTCCGACTAATACCATCTCCCCTCCCCTTTTTTTCCCCTTTCTCTTCTCTTCCCATAGACCTTGGCCTTACACAACTCTCGAGAGGGGCTATGATTTGGTGACAGGGGAGCAAGCCCCTGAAAAGATTCTCAGGTGAGTTGACAGTCCTTTTGGGCATGATTCTGGGGAGTAGAGAAAGGTCGACAGGAAGGTGCGGCCATGCATCCTCAGTCTATGCAGCTTGTGCCCCTCTGCGCTGCACTGAGTACAACAGAACTCTCATGGGCACTAACGTGCCATCATGGCCCAAGTTGCTATGGGAACCTCATTGCCATTTGTCCAGCATCTAGACGTATAGAATCAAATATCTGAACTGGAGGAGACATTACCGATGATCTAGTCCTGTGGTTTAAAAGTATTCTGTAGCCGTAGATCCTCTTCCCACCACCTCTATGAAATCTTGTGTAAAACAGCAATACTTAAGCAGATAAAGACATACAGAAAATTAAGTGGCAAAACTGGGAATCAATTCTTGGTTCGAATTGACTCAGAGTCCGTGCTCTTAACCTTTGTACTGGACTGCCCCTGCTGACTTAGTAGTCATTTGTGGAACTCCTCTGCTGGATATCAAAACTGCTAGAAAAGCAGAGCTGAACTTGTCCCTGTCCTCACAGAGTCTACTGTTTACTCTGGAAAAGAAAACAAGCAATACAAATCAATGTGTGGACTAAATGAGTATCAGATTTAAGAAATGATCGTCCAAGTCTGGGCAAAGTTGGCCCACAATGTGCCTTGGGGAATGCAGGGGACTCAGTTGGGTGGAGAAATGAGAAAATGTCTTATAGAAGGGATAGAGAGTGGGGCCCCTTTTTTCTGTTTACTCTCTGCTTCCCAGGGAGTTCCACAATGGAAACTCTTACATTACAGGTCTACTTTCAGCTTGGGCCAAGGCCTCTGGCTTCCTGTCAGCAAAAGCTTCGTGGTTCCGCCTGTGGAGCTGTCCATCAACCCCCTGGCCAGCTGCAAGACCGATGTGCTTGTCACGGAAGACCCTGCAGATGTCAGGTAGGGAAGTCGGCTCCAGTACCCTGTTCCAAAGACTTCTTGAAGCCTTTCTGCTTCAGGATCCCAGGAACTCCTGTAAGGAGTGCTCTCCTATTGATGTTGGTAATTGCCCAAGTGATGTAAATAACACTGCCAAATATGCCATGCTTCCAAATTCCTAAAACTGTCCTCTATCTCTGTGCCTCAATGCATTACATCTCAACAGCATTGCTCTCCTTTTGGGTTTATATAAAATATTAGAGGCTAACACATTATCTGGCTCATTATGGGATCATTATCTTATCTTATAAAAGGTCATTACTTAACCATGTATGGGAGACTCATGAAGGCAAAAGGTTCGAGAATGAAATGCTTTCTATTGTGACTCTGGTACCAGGGATGGACTTTGGGCTAATTCATGATTTCTAAATGTCCAGGTCAGATCTTTTATTTCTTTACTCACTGAAGGTTAAAGACTACATTTCTCCTAACATGTCTTGTACCTTGTAGCTAATTTCCTTATAGACTTACTCTACTGTGTTTAATTAGTTGCTTGCATATCATTCTGACCCATTATGTGGTGCATTTCTCAAGGTGAAGGAAAATAACTTATTTAGCCTTTTAATCCCTAATTCCTAGCACATATTGGACATCTACTGAATGTTTATTGATTTAATTAAGTAAGTGGTCCTAGATGTGCTCCTAGCACTATTCTGGAGTTTTCTAGTGGACGGTATTTTTTTTTTCTCCCATTTTGATCAGGGAAAGTATTCTAGAAATTTTGATGTCACCAAAAAAATTGACTAGTTTTACTTCTAAACTAGATTGCACACAGCTTATTTGCTTATGAACTAGGGTTAAAACATGTCTCCCCTAAATAGCAGTGACTCTTATTCTACCACTCCATCACTGCCTTTGGGACATTCTGAATCAAGATGTTCTCAGTATGCACATGGCATCTTGATAGAAAGCTCCTAGAACCCAACTCTCCACTTTGCAGTGCATTTACCCTCCCCTTGTCAACTTTCACTTGGAGGGACGAAGCATGTGAGCATGCTTTTTCAAGCTATTATCATTTTCCAAAAGAGGTTGTTTTGAAAAAGATAGGTTAATAATAGGATAGCACTTAGGAAATTAAGCATTAATTACTAGGAAGTAAGGAACTAAGATGGTTTCACACACACACACACACATGTTGATTTATGGAAGATACCATTGTTTCCGTTATTTTTTTATTTTTATTTTTTTTGTCTTTTTTCGTGTCCGGCAACGGATCGCAACCCTCAGTGTCGCGCCCACACTGGACCGGGACCGGCAATGGGATCGCAAACCTCGGTGTCGCGCCCGCACCTCACTCAGCCAGTGAGCGGGAACTGGTCTGTATGTGGGATCCGAACCCTCGGCGGGAGCGCCGCCGCACTCCCAAGAGGTGCACTATAGCAGTGCGCCACTGGGCCAGCCCTGTTTCCGTTATTGATAGAATTAAAGTAGGTGAGATTTTAGTAAAGCATGTGTTAAGGTTTCTCTGCATTACATATTTTAAAGATGGAGCAAGGACCATCGGGTTGAAGGACGATTCTCAAAGAGACCCAATTACCTTGTCAGAAATCAGCTGAAAGATGGTCTCCACTAGCTTATCTCAGAGATCTGTCCTGTTGACAATGCATTCAGGATTTCCACAAAGATACAGAAGATACAGCTGTCAGACTGGCTGATGGTAACAGTCACTCTGGAGTTGGTTAGTACTGGGTTAGAATCCCATCTCTACCATGTGTGAACTATTCAATCCCAGCCAAGTTTAATTCTCTAAGTTTCCATTTCTTTGTCTGCAAAATGGGGATAATAACATGCCTTCCTCACAGAGTGTAATGAAAATAACAGCTCATATCAATCTATCAAGTTCCTACGTGACAAATAGACTACCAATATTGTCTTATTACCTCCTTACATCAGCCCCGTGAGGTGATGCTATTATTATTTTCATTTTATGTATCAAAAAATAAATTTAAAAAACTGAGGCCTAAAGGTGATGCCTTTACTAGTAAGTGATGAAACCAAGTTTCAACCCTGATCTGCAATGGTGGATAAAAGATTGTAATCATTACCATTTGAAAGAATCTGCACTGCGCAGATTGAGTCTTCTAAGCTGCCCTAATAAACCTTGTCTGACGTGACTTGACATTGCACAAGCAAGCATATCCTGGGCATTTAAAGAATTAATAAGTTCCAGTCAGTTGATACATTAGAAATTAATAAATAACAGATCATAATTATAGATAGTCAATCATACTGCTGTGGAATCACAACAGAGAGATCAGAGGAAAGATTGTGTGGAAAAACAGTCAGAGGGACATAGAAGGTAAGCATTACAGTAGGATTGGAACGGAAAATTTGAAGGTGCATTGCAAGTTGATTCTTTGATTGTTAGTCTTTGATAAATTCTTGAGGAAGAATGGGACCTCATGCTAAATGAGGCAGAAGAACTTTGTAGTCAAATATACAGACTATGTGACCCACTGAGGCAGCTAAGTTTAAAACAACTAATAATAACTAATGTAAGTGAGGATGAGGAGCAACTGGAGCTTTCATATCTTATAGTGGGAATATAAATTAGTATGACCACTATGTAAATCATTGAGGAAAACCCACTAAACTTGGACATATACATACACTATAACCCATCAATTCCACCCCTAAGAATATGCCTAACAGAAACATGTACCACAAATGATACTTGTAAAAATACTAACAGTACTGCCAGAGACCTGAAAAAAACAAAACAAAACAAAAAAACCCCACAAACATCCGTCAACAAAAAGTAGTTAAATAAATTATGGAATAATCATACAGTGAAATACTATTAACAATGAATATGAATGAACACAGCAACCACACATAGCACCATGGATAAATCTCACAAATATAATAGTGAATTATGGAGGCCAGACACAATGTTTATGTAAAGATAGCAAAGCTAGTTTTACTAATCAGTAAAAACTAATATTAGAGGAAAGGATAGGGATTGCCTTTGGGTGATGGAGGGGGCAGCAACTGGGGAAGAATGAGGGGTGCACGTGATGCTGATGTGGTTACGTGGGTGTTTTCACTCTCTGAAAATTCATCAAGCTGCACACTTCTCTCTATGTATGCTGTATTTTGATTAAACAAAGTTCGTTCCTTAAGGACATAGGTTACAGAGCCCAACTGAACTGACTGAGTTCAAATCCTCACTTCACCATTTGCTTACTGCAGGAGCTTTTTGTAGGTGAGTTCCGCCTTAGATATAAGGAGGATAGAAGATTATTTACAGTCATGTGTTGCTTAACAATGGGGATACATTTTGAAAAATGCTGTTGTTAGGCGATATATGCAGCTATATCCCTTAACAACATGCATATGCAGTCTGTCGTTGACCACAATGTCATTATGTGACATGTGACTATATATCATATAAGGGGATGTTGAGTATTAAATGACATAACATATGCAAAAAAAATGAGTTTGGCACATGGTAAATTCTGTAAAAGCATTAGTTGTCATACTTGTTACTATAGCATGGTGATTTTTTTTCTCTTTCAATTATTTTGCTTTTCTTTTGCTGAAAGAGTACATCCAATCTATTATGCATCTTAAAATCAATAGTATCTTAGTATTAAGTGCTCACGGTAACCCTCTCATCATGGGGTTTGAGGAAGAATTAATTGAGTATATAAGTTCTAGTACAGTATGTTAGGTCTGCAGCTTCATGTACGTGGACATAGTTAAGAATGGATGAAGAGCCATATATGGAGTAGATGTCAAGCACCTTGGGGTTGTGAAAAGAAAGATGAAATATCTGATCAAAGGGATTTGGCAAATATTTCCAGGAGAGAGAACATTGGCAATTAACTATGAATTGTGGATACGATTTGGCAGTGTGGAATCTAAGGTGGGAGGGAAGGCTTTTAAGTCTGAGAGGTTGAAGAACTAAAGAAGAGAAGCTCTGGGTAGCTCCCATTCTCCAGCCTGTCCCAGCAGGAAGCTACTGGGAATGAGACTTTTAGCATTGGAGACACTAATGATGCCAAATTGCATACAGATTCCATTCAATTCTGAAAAAGCTTAGCTGGGCTCCTCCTATGTGCCAGGTACCATGGAAATACAGAGATGAATAAGGCCCACCTCTGCTCTCAGGAGTCTCATGGTGTAGCAAGGAGCATGGAACAAGAGACTGACCTGAGAGATGGAACAAACGATACTAGCAATACATTGCTACATACTGGGCCTCCTCCACATTTTCACTTGAGATTGGTTCTCATCAAAGAAATGTGAGAATAGCTATTATAGTTGGAATGATACTCAGGCACAATATCCACCTTTTGGAGCCCCTCAGTGATTTTTCTATGATCCCAAATCAATGAAAATGAAATGGTGAAAAACTGTTAATTCCTGAACAATGTTGAAAGAATAATGGGATATCAGAATGCAAGTTAGCATTGCTCACTTGGTGACAGTTTTCACATTGAATTCGTTCTGAATAGTACTAAGAATGTCTCCTTGTTCTTTCGACTTTTCAATTCCAAGTACTGAGAATTTATTGAACACTTACTATATGCCAGGCTAAGTATTAGAGATAGAAAAATAATAAGACAAGGATCTCAGTGTATTAAATGAAACAAAACTGCAACAAAAAGATGTCATACTTTGTGACAGTTGGAGGGGATAGAGTGAAAGTTGAAGGCAGAGAAAGGACACAAAGGTGGAAGCCCTTTAACTTACCTGGGAGCTAAAAGGAACAGCTCACAGAAGAGAGAACCTGCTATGGTTAGAATGTTTGTCCCCTCCAAAACTCATGTTGAAACTTAATCCCCAATGTGGCAGTATTGAGAGGTGCAGCCTTTAAGTGATGATTAGATCATGAAGACTCTGCCCTCATGGATGGATTAATTCATTCGTGATTAATGGATTAATGGGTTAATGGATTAGTGAGTTATCATGGGAGTGGAACTGGTAGCTTTATAAGAAGAGGAAGAGAGACTGGAGTGAGGATGCTAATATGCTGTGTCCCCTGGCTATGTGCTACCTCGTGCTGTCTCCAGACCCTGCAGAGTCCCTACCAGCAAGAGGGCTCTCACCAGATGCACCCCCCAGCCCCCGAAATTGGACTTCCCAGAAGCAAGAACTGTAAGAAATAAACACCTTTTTAAAAATTATTAATTACCTAGTTTCATGTGTTCTGTTATAAGCAACAGAAAATAAACTAAGGCAGAACCTCCGAGCCAAATTTTGAAGTATTAGCAAGAAATCATTAGGTCACTGGTTCTCAAAGTGTGGTCACTAGACCAGTAGCATCAGCATCACCTGGAAACTTGTTAGAAATGCACATTCTCAGACTCCGTCAATGGTAGACTCATAGTGACCCCCAAAGGCATCGTATCCTAATCCTTAGAACTTGTAAATGTTACGTCATTTGGTAAAAGGGTCTTTGCAAACGTTATTAAGAATTTAAGATAGATTGATTATCCTGTATTACTTGGATGGACCCAAAATACAATAACAAGTGCCCTATAATAGAAAAGCAGAAAGAGATTCGACACACACAGGAGAGGGCAATGTGAAGATGGAGCAAGACTGGAGTGGTACAGCCACAAGCTGGGGGTGCCAGCAGCCACCAGAAGCTGGAGGAGACAAAGAGCAGATTCCTCTGGAGCTTCAAGAGGGAGTGTGGCCTTGCTGACGTGTTGATCCAGCCCAGCAATACTGATTTCAGCCTTCTGCTTGTTTTAAACCATCCCAGTTTGTGGTAATTTGTTACAGAAGCCACAGGAAAACAATACACCTACTGACTCAAATATTTTGGAGGTGGGCCCAGCAATCTGGTTTAAGTCCTCAGGTGATTCTAATGTCCACTAAAGTTTGAGTACAAATGCGTGAGGTAGCAAAATAAGGAATGGGTCACCTGGCTTGAATAGGAAAACTCCAGGTGGCAATGGCTTTTGGCATGGCAGGATTTATATGTTCCTCATGTTGTTGGGAATCAGTATTTTCATCTCTTTTCACCCCACATCTCTGTTTTTTTCTCTGGGTTGATGTCCTTTTCGGGCATGCTTTGGCTGACTACTCCAGGTTACAACCTTAGTTTAGCATAACCAAAGTAAAGAGATGGCCTGTTTCCCAGCAGTGTAAGCAAACACCCTGATGCTGAGTAGCAGCAATAATAGCTCATCTTTACATGACACTATTCCAAGTACTTTACTAAAATGAGCTCATTTAATCTTCACCCATTATTAGCTCCATTTAATGCATGAGGAAACTGAGGCACAGAGAGGTTGTATAATTGCCCAAGGTCACACAGCCAATAAGTGGCAGAACCAGGATTTGAATCCTGAGAGTCTGAATCTTGAGTCCATGTTCCTCATCTTTAAACCATGATGCCTCTATTTGGCCTATTTTGGGACATTTTCCAATATCTCAAATCAATGCCTGAAGGGACAGAATGCTCTAATTAGCAAGAACTGGGTCCCCAACCCACCCCTGAAACTAGCAAGGGTGAGGGGAACCTTACTGGTAGGATAGTTTCCCAGGGAAACATCAGGACAGGCAGCAAATGGATATTGAATGAGAAAAAAACCACAGACATTCTCTCCTTGAGCAAGGCACAGGGCCTTGAAGTGGCAAGCCTGGTGAGGGAACTTCAGTTCAACCTGGCTGCAGTGCAGAGCCAAGCAGCACATGGCAGAGGATGCAGTGAAGAAGGAGACAGAACGCACATGGTATGTTCTCTCTGCTTCTCTCTCTATTCTTAGCCGTGGACCACCTGGACTAGTGGAGTCAGCAAAGATGCCGAGGGCACTTGAGGACGTGTCTTCACTGCTCCAGTGTCCCCAGTGATGCTCCTGTGTGAGTGCTCCAGATGCTGGAATCTGACTTGGGCCCAGGCAGTATCCCTAGTCAGAAGCAGTGTGTTCTGGAAACTTAGGCTGTACATCTTAAGATAAAATCCTCTGCCATTGCAAACTAGGCTCTTCCCTGTGTGATGGACATTGTGCTCACCTCTGGAAATGTAAAGACCATAATGGGAAGAAGAGGGAGGAAGGAGTGTAGGCTTTGGGATCATACAGGCCTGGATATGAATCCTGGCTCCACAATTTGCTACCTGTATTTCCTGGTACAAATCAGTTCACCTCTTGGAGCCTCAATGTCAAAAACTGGAAGATGGACATTAGCATGTTTCCCTCACTTGGTGTTTGTTAAGATCCTGTAGTGTATGCAGAGTAACCAGTATAGCACTTTACATGTAATTGATGTTCAATGAATGGGAAGTTTTATAAGTGGTAGGAATTGTAGGACAGGCAGGGAAATAACCAAACGGTGCAGTGTGAAAGGTGATAAGATGTTCAAGGTACAGAAGCAGCATAGAGAAGAGGTGTCTGCCTCCTCCTTCTGGCTCACATTCGGCATCAATGGCAGTACAAAGGGAGGGTAGAGGCAGCAAATCATGTGGGGTTGGCAGGAGAGGGGATCGGCCAGTTGATGCATTATACGGGGGACCTGGCTTGGGAAGGATCCAGGCAGCAGAGTCTGGGGGAAAGGCCGTTGATACAGGTCTCATATCATAATACTCAGGATGCCTCCCTCCTATTAGAGAAAGCAGATTTCTTGCCTTTGCATTCCTGACAACCTCAGCAGATTTTGTGTGTGTGTGTGTGTGTGCGTGTGTGTGTGTGTGTGTGTGTGTGTGTACACATGGTAGGCAACCTAGAAGTGCATCCCTTTCCAGTGGGGATGCTGGCATCGAGGTGGGCTTCCTCAGCCCATATTAGGTAGAATCTCCAGTCCATCATGCTTCCCCCCAGCTCTCCCAAATGTTCCTTTCCCAAAGGCAAGAGAACTTCAATAGGCCACCCACTCACCTGCACTCACCTGCTAGAAACAGAAGAGTACTGGGCAAAGGGAGTGGCATGGGCTCTGGATTTTCCTGGGTTCAAATCCAGCTCCACCACTTACTAGCTGACCTTGGGTAAGTTGCTTAAACTTTTCGAGCCTCGGTTTCCTATCTGTTAAGGGGAATGATAATGAATACTATATTTTTGGATGTTTTTGAGAATTGAATGAGATAACATATTTAAACTTTTAGCCCCATCGTCATCAATAAAAATGACTAGCATTTATTGAGCATTTTGTGTCAGGCCCTGTCTAAGTGATTTACATGTGTTAATTCTGATTCCTTACAACAATTCAATGATGTCGTTACTGTTATTTACAGATGAGGAAACAGGCCTACAAACCATAAGTTATTTGTGCAATGTAACATGGGCATTAAGTGGCAGAATCTGGCCTTGAACTCAGGTTTTTCGGTGAATGCTAAGTAAATGCTGGCTCTTGTTTAGACAGGAGGATTCTCTGTGAGATGAAGGGATAGGCGCACTGGACTTTCTATCTTAGTTCTTGTTGACCATTTGATCTATTGAATGATTGTGTTCTTTATGCAACTATGAGATGAAATATTAAATGTGGAAAGGGAGAGACTTAGTAACTCACAACTGGGTTCATGGAATTTAGACATTAGAATTTGCCCTGCACCACCCCCCTTTTATAGATGAATGAGGGCCCTCTGGCAAGCATTACTATAAAGGCCACCATGCTCCCTACCAGATGGATCTACTCACACACTCGTCTCTTCACAGCCTCACTGCCTGTCATTCAGCCAGTGAGCCTGGAGACATATATATTTTCCCCCATTTTAGTTTAGCGATCATAATAAAAGTGAAGTCTATTAGGATGAGTTTCTGCCCAGGCTCAGTAAATCTCCTCAAACACCGTTCAGCACCAGATTTCTGTTAGTCTTTGCCACTGGGGAGGCTGGAGCACGCACAGACTGTCAGCTCGGGTGGAGGGCTCAAGATACAGCCTCTGCTAAATGAAACTAAAATGGAGACTTTGGAATACAAATACCGAAGTGACCCAGGCTGGATAAAGGGGCACCAGTTAACTAAGCTTCTCTCTTACATGCAGGAGGTGCTAAATTATTAAAACTTTAATAAATGTAATAATAAATATTTGATGTTGAATTATAGAAGGCTTTGCAGATACAGTGAAACTGAGAAACGACTTGTTATATCTGCATTAGACGTTAAACACTTTTCAAATGGGACTTCTGATGTTGAGACAGATCTGCAGGTCTTTAGATTAAAAAGAGAGACATGAAAGTATGGGTTTTGGCAAGTATGCTGGACTGGGGGATACCTGGGTTTGAAGCCTGACCCCAGACTGAAGACAGCAATAAATAACATTTTGGGCTGAAGCCTTCCACTCAGCTTCCTATAAGTGATTCTTAGAGTCATCTTCTGATGTCAAGGCTACTTTTATCTGCCTCTTCACAGATGAGGAAGCTGACATTCTAAGACCTTAAGCAGCACAGCTGGTAAGGGGACGAATTGGAATTTGAACATAGACCTCTGACCGCAAGATGTTTCCTCCATCCATCATGCCACCGTGCCCCTGCTACATGGAGGCTTTCTGTTCTGCATTAGTCAAGATAATTTTGGTTTCAGGGGAGAGAGACCCAATTCAAATGAGCTTAATGGCAACTATATTGGAATGATGTTGTGGGAAGGGTGGGAAATCAGCTCAGCCACAGGGATGAGGGAGTTTGGGAGAATTACATGATATTAGGATTTTGCCCTCTCTGCATCATTCTATAAGACCCAATTCAAATGAGCTTAATGGCAACTATATTGGAATGATGTTGTGGGAAGGGTGGGAAATCAGCTCAGCCACAGGCATGAGGGAGTTTGGGAGAATTACATGATATTAGGATTTTGCCCTCTCTGCATCATTCTATAATGGCTTCATTCTCTCCTATAGCACAGCTACTTCCCCCATTCCGTGACCCTGCTATAGTAGGGGTTGTGATAATCATGAACCCCCAAGCATTGCATGCCTCCTACTACCAAAGATGGATGTTTCTCTTCCTTGAGTTGCATTTTGAAAAATCCTAGTGAAGGACTCTTATTGGCCTGGCATGGGTTAGGAGCTGGCTTAGTAACTGGCTTAGTAACTTTATCTTGGTGCCAATAAATGTCCTGAAATACATTTCTGGCTAGTAGTGTTGAGGCCTCCTTGTAGGTGCTTTCTAGATACTCTCTGGCACTATCATTGCCACTTGTATTAAAAATAGAACAATATAATTTAAGCTATAAACAAACTATCTATGTTATAGGGGTCTTGAAGTGCATCCTACAGTTCCAAAGGCATGTGTAAATAAGTATAAACTCACAGACTGGAAGGGACCTTCTGAGTCTTTTTTTTTTATCCACCTGCCATCATACAGACAGTCCTGAGTAGATAGGATACACCTTCTTCCTATAGGTTTCTCACAGCCTCCCACTGCATTACCTGCCATGGCCTCACAATGTTCCTTAGAAGTTCTCACTTGGTCTTTCTTAAACAGGCTATGCTTTCAATTATGCAAATAGCAGCTCAGGGACAGTGATCACGAAGATAAGCTGAGATGAGCAATCGTTTTGCCTTCTAAGATCCATGTTTCTCTGACTCTGCCAGATAAGTAGCAACCCCCAGGCACCCAACACACATGCACATGCACACACATACGCACACTCACATGAACACACACATCCACATCCACATATGCGCACGCACGCGTGCGCGCGCACACACACACACACACCAGTACAGTCTGGTCAGAAAAATGATTTGAACATTTCAATGAGTAATTAATTGATCTAGGTTTAACGTTTTTTCTTCTCACTAACCAAAGAAACTAATTTCAAAGAGGATCCCAGCAGGAAACAGGTGGCATGCCCAAGCTGAGAGAGTTTTAAAAAGGGGGCTATTCACAAAATTGGGGGAAAATTCTAGAAAAGCAACAGGGGATATGCAATATCCTGTGGTTAGTGTCGGTGGATCAAGGTGAGGGTGAAGTTACAAGAATATGGACAGAGAATTCCATGGAACTGTGTGGCCGTTAGTCAAGAGATACAAATAGCTCATGGTGACTCTGCATGAAAGGATCCAGGGGAATAAATGTCCCAACCTCAGTCATCTACCTGCAACCAGACCTTCTGCTGGCACTTCCACTGGCTGAGCCCAGTAAGACGTTAGGTAAGAGGGCCCATTGAGTCAGCCTGCTGAGGCGTGAGGCAGGAGAAGGATGAGCTGAGGGTGGATCCGAAGGACGAATGGTAGAAATCCAGCATCGATTCCAAGTCCCTCCAACCTACCTTCAAAATATCCTCAAAATACCGCACCTCTCCGTCTTCACTGACACTCTCTGGCTCAGACCCTCCTGAATAGTCTCACTGCTTTCAGTCCCCACCCCACCCCACCCCGTGCACAGGCCCAGGCCAATCTCTGCACAGGTCAGGCGATCCCTTGCCCCAGCCTAAAGCCATTTAGAGTTCTCCCCTATCCTCAAGGGCCTCCCAATGTAAATCCAAACTATTTCTACTGGCACACCTTAGCACTTCCCAATCTGGCCACTATTCCCTCCGTGATTTTGTCTGCAACCATGTCCGCATTTGCTATGTCCTAACAATGCCATACACTTTCCTGCCTCCTTGACTTTGCTAATGCTGAAATAGCTAGCTCACACAGTCCCCAATGTACCTGGCACACTACTCCTCATCCATCACAGCCTTGCAGACGTGTCACTTCCTCTGAGTGGCATTTTGTGAGTGCACCCTCCTCCCATCCACGAGAATCATAGCCCCTGGTTTCTTTGTTCACGCCACTGGAATATTTCTTCCAGAATTATGGAACAGTGCATTGTGTTGCATTGCAGCTAATTGATGAGTACCCCCTCTCCGCACAAACCTGGTAATCCACGTGTTCCTGGAGGTCACAGATTGAATCTTAACCATCTTTTTATCCCCAGTTCTGAGCACAGGAAATGGCTTAGAGAAAGGATACGGAACATTTTGATGACACCAATTTGATGTGGCTATGTTGGCATGGTCATGAAGATACTTTGATATTACCAATAAATTGCTCAACAAATACCTTTACATTATATCCAGTCCCCTTACATATAAGTATCCCTACCATCAACATAGCCTTATCAAAATTTCCTGCCTCATAGGGTTTTTTGCATTATAACAACCCATACAGTGTCAAAATGATTCCAAATAACAACAGCACTTTGGAGTTAGTGAACAGAACAAAATTCTAGAAAGGGTTCCCTAATTTAAAAGGTTTGAGAAATCCTATTATAAATAACGTTGCTACATTGATTTCTTTGCTGGCAGTTTTCCCAGGGACATTAACATGTTAATGAATAGCATGAATCTATAGGAAGTGACACTACAGTCCCCCAACACTATTCAACGAGGAACAGGTTCAGGACCAGCATTCCTTGAGACATACTTCAAGTGATACCACATTAGTCCATTCAGCCTCAGAGGCTACATAAGTTAAATCCAACATCAGAGAAAGAAGGATTTGGTTCCCAGGTGACTTCTTTCAAAGTACACACACATTTTTGGGGAGTGGAAGTGGGAGGGGGCAGCTGGCCTCTCTTCTGTTGGTTTAGAAGTCAGGCCAGCTGGCCACTGAGCTCCCTGTTCTATCTCCTTTACTCTGGAGATGGCATAAGGCCCTCATGGGTGGGGGGCCACGTAACTAGAATGGCCATGCTGGACGATTCCAAAGGGGGAGCAAATCCTGGGTGAGTAGAACTACAAAATCTCCTAAAACTAGCAGAAAAGGAAAAAGAAGTACCAGAGACAAAAAGTTGTGAGAAAGGAGAAAACTAAAACTTATGAAGTTTCAGGCAATGCAGCCTTTTAGAACCCTGTAGCCCAAAATAGCCCAGTCATTACAGCACAGGCTCTGGCGCTGGACTCCCTGACTCAAATTCCAGCTCTGCCGTTCACCATCTGGGTAACAGTGAACAAGTTACTTTATCTTCCTCTGCCTCATTTTCCACAGTTGCAAAATAGAGATAATTGTAGCTACCTTGTAGGGTTGCTACTCAGAATCATGAGTTGATGCATGATGAATTTCGCACAAAAATATTGGCTATTATTGTTGTTATTTTATTACAGTTATGTAGCCTAGACTTTAACCCATTAAAGTAGCAATCCCTCATTAAGCTCATTTTAAACCCTTGCCTTTTGAGAAGGGATTGTGACTCACGCTCTCTGTATACTCTACCTTCCTGTCCTAAGGCTTTGCATTCAGTAATTGCTCATTAAGTACGTGATGACTGAGGCACTGGAGTGAGACTTAAAGACGCTTCAGAAAGGAAACAAGAGCTAAATGTGGAAGCAACTCAAGTGTCCATCAACATGAATGGATGAGCAAAATTTGATATAAACATGTAATGGAATATTATTTAACTTTAAAAAGGAAGGACATTCTGACATATGCTACATGAATGAACCTTAAGGGCATTGCGCTAAGTGAAATAAAACAATCACAAAAGGACAAATACAGTATGATTCCACTTATACTTATATGAGTTACTTAGAGGTACAAAATCATAGAAACAGAAAGAAGAATGGTGTTTGCCAAGGGCTGCAGGGAGAAGCAAATGGAGAGTTAT
Source organism: Galeopterus variegatus (assembly GCF_000696425.1). Classification (NCBI taxonomy): domain Eukaryota; kingdom Metazoa; phylum Chordata; class Mammalia; order Dermoptera; family Cynocephalidae; genus Galeopterus; species Galeopterus variegatus. The sequence continues at coordinate 7,213 of NW_007734243.1, read as the reverse complement.
TGCTTAATGGATACAGACTTTCATTGTGCAAGATGAAGAGTTCTGAAGGTGATGGTGGTGATGGTTGCACAACAATGTACTTGATTCCACTGAACTGTACACTTAAAAATAATTAAGATTGTACATTTTATGTTATATGTATTTTACCATAATTTTAAAAAATGGGAAGAAAGGAGGAGGGGAAAATGGAAGAGACAAGCATCCTAGGTAGAGATTTCCTGGAGCACAGAGCAAGGCTGGGAAGTTCACCTCTCGCTGCCTCCTCCCCTGCAAGGCATCTTTCAGCCCTGCCATCATCCTCCTAGGTACAGCAAGATGGAGTTAACTGTATTGAAATGGAGCAACCTGAGTAGACTAGTGACATGGATCTGGATTCACACCCTGGACTTCAAAGGTTCTAGGCAATGGGTCAGTGGCCAGGGTGTCCAGTCCAGCAGGGTGAACACGGCATTGCAAGGCATGGTGGGAAGCAGCCAGGGATGTCCGTGGTTCCACAAACTCCAGAAGGGCCCGGTCTTGGGGGGAAAGTTTGGTTGCCTATGAAAGCTGAGAATACTATAAGTCAAAAGGAAAAGCCTCACTCCCTTCTTCTGTAAAATCAGTTTTCAAGGAGATGATTTTTTACCCAAGAGGACATTAGCAATCTCTGGAAGTGTTTTTGTTTGCCACCACTGGAAGGGTGCTACTGTTATCTAGTGAGTAGAAGCCAGGGATGGATGTTGCTAAACGTCCTACAGTGCAACCCCCCACACCCCAATTAATTATAATCTAACCCCAAATGGCAGTGGTGCCAAGGTTGGGAAGCCCTGCTTTAAATGAAAATTATTAGCTCCATCGAACACATGAGAAAATTGAGGCTTACAAGATATGATTTCAAATCCACGTTCTTTCCTTTACACCCTTCTAGAGGCTCAGTTCTAAAGGGGTGGGATATAGTGCAGGTTACAGAGCCAGAAACTGAGGCATGAAAAGAGAGGCTGGCCTGCGTAGCCTTCGCCTGGGGAGAGGGGACAAATTGATCTAAGGAGTAAGGCAGTAGTAGCCCGGCCCTAGGAATGAGCATCAGCCTCGGGGCTCTCGTCCCTTCCAGCTGCGGTCGAGGGGAGCTCTGCAGAGCCTGGCTGGCGTGGTCCCGCGACCCCAGCTGGGGGGCGTAGAGGAGCATCCCTGGCAGGCGTCGAGCAAGGTCTGACAGCACCTCCCCTCCTCCCAAGAAGCCAGAGACACCCTGCCCTCCCCTGCTGTGACAAATTGTGAACATTAAAAAAAAGTTTACAATCGCAGCCAGGCAGGCATAAATCACAGCGCCTACGTGCAGCAGCAGCAGCAGCAGCGGCGGACGTGACTTATGGCCCCGTCGCCATGGCAACGCAAGCCCGCGGCCGCCTGGCAGCCTTGGCGGGTCCTGATGCAGAGGCGCGTGTTACGGGGAAAGGAGGGATTCTCCGGAACTCGGGGCCCATTTGTCTTCGTTCTGCACCGGAGCGAGCCCCTTGCTCTTTCTCTCCTTTCCCCATCCCCAGCCAACAGGTTGTTTTCCTCCCTCTCTTCTGCATGGGAAGCTGTTTTCTTTTTCTTTTAACCCGTCAAACCAAAGGTTTACAGAAAAGACCCCAGTTAGAGTTTGCAAAGTCCCCAGTGGGTCCTCCTGGCTGTCCTTTCTGAGCTGTGCGTCCAGGTGCTAGCTTCCGCGAGTCGAGCATCAGAACTCCGACATGCCGGCTCCTGGCAGGTGTTTCCTCCATAACACTGGCAAATCGGCCTCTTAGATTTTCTTCTTGTTCCCTAACTCCTGCCCTTCAGGTCACCCTCCACATGCAGCTGGAGAGGATTCCTCTGAGTTGCACACCTGCTTTAGATCCTTCCATCGCCCCCTTTGCTGTGGCCAGGAAGCCTTATCTGATCTGGCAAGTCCAGCACAGAGGCCCTTTCTCCTTTCATCCACATTGTTGCATGCACCCTCCACACACAGGGCTTCTGTGTCTCAGTGCTGGTGCATTCCTCAATCTTCACCTCACTGCTCATGGTTTTCTCTCTCTCTGGGCACTGCTGTCACCTCCTCCCCTCCTCACTGCACTTCCTACTGTCACCCTTGCCACCCTCAAATTGAGGCTGCACATGGTAGTCATGGGATATATTTTTTCCAGCACAAAAACCTGCTTGTGTCATTTTCCTGACTGAACCCATTCCATGGTCTCTCTCTTCTCGCCTTTATAGTAAGTCCATCTTCCTCACATGCCTCCTGCCTGGCACTCAGGAGATTCTCAATACAGGGCACCAACATTTTTCGCTAAAAAAGAAATATTTTATAGGCAGCAGTGACCCCAGTGGATATTGCAAAGCCTGTCAACATTCTTGTTGGACAGCTGTCTGGTCTTCATAGTTTGAGTCCTAACCAGGGGCTTGAAAATTCAAACTGGAAAATGAGAATGCAAAAATCAGTGTCCCATCTTGGGCTCCTCTGGGTCTCCTTGCCTGCCTGTAAGCAGACGTCGGGCTCTGGCAACACCTGGTACCTGCAGAACTATCAGAAAACTGGCTTGGTTAGAGCATCTTAATGGCCTGCTTTCTACCCAAAACAATTCCCAGTGGAAAGAGCAAGGGTTGAGGAGTCAATCAGATACAGATTCCATTCTGACTCTAACACACCTCTGTGTGGCTGTGGGCAACCTACTTAACCTGAGTTTCCTCATCCATAAACTGCGCTGCACCTTCTTTTCGGTTGTGAAAAGATAATGAACCAATTTACTGATGCCAAACAGTTGCAGCTAATAAATGCTGTAATTTGCCTCAGTGGATGGGGGAGTTCAAATCACAAACTGTCTTTCCTGTACCAGATATTTTTGGAGGATCTATTGGGTCAGAGAAAGAGATCTGAGAAATTGTTTTCTTCCATGCCTTGCTTTTACAATGCAGAAGCTGAGGCATAGAGATGGCAAGGTTCTGGCTCAAGGTTACACTGTAGGACAGGGGAGCAGTCCACCTAGGTCCTTTTAAAGGGGTTCTTCACGTTGTGTTAAGCTGCATCTCAGTGGCACAGTTCAGCATAGATGTCCCTTGTCTTTGGAGTCACTGGTGGCTGAGCAGGAATCAGGCCCCTTGTCACAGGTTGTAAGCAAAAGCAGCCTTGAGCTTCGGGGAGACAGCTCCAAAGGCTACTGCTCAGCTGGCTGAGGCATGCATCTCAGTGGCACAGTTCAGCATAGATGTCCTTTGTCTTTGGAGTCACTGGTGGCTGAGCAGGAATCAGGCCCCTTGTCACAGGTTGTAATCAAAAGCAGCCTTGAGCTTCGGGGAGACAGCTCCAAAGGCTACTGCTCAGCTGGCTGAGGCAGAGGCTTGGGGCTAATATCAGCGGCCCTGAGCTCCTGACAGCAGTTGTGGGTGATGAATGTGCAGCTTAACATGATGGAGCAAATTGATCATTGCATCACCGACTGCAACTTATTCATTTCTGCAAAAAGGGCAATTCATTACCCTGCATGTCATACTGCCCATGTCATTGCCAGAGACAAAAGTCCTGGACTCACAGCCTGTGCCTCTCATCTCATCTCACCTCTTCTTAATGGCAAAGCAAGAATATCAAAATAGAGTACCAAATGCTCAAAGCTGCTCCTGGGACCTTAGTCTTGCCAGATCCTGGAGGCTATTTCTTCACCAGGAAGTGAGCAGGGAGAAACCACAAAGGCTTTTAAGCCAATCAACAATAGCAAATAAGCTGTATCTTTGAGGCCAGTCTTATACTCTCTGGAGCACGATGATGAAAGCCAGAGTTGATTAGTGATGTCTACAGTGGGTCTAGAATAAGTATTCAGCCATACACCGTGCACTGCCCTCTATCTGGTGATGGTGATGCTTGGACTATCTCATACCACTCTCAAGTTCTTTCAAGTGCTCACTAGCACTAAGAATAAACTAAAAGGAAGTTAAAAATATGAGTACAGTATGCAGTTACAGGCAATTAATGAAATGCTTATATCTTGTTGTTATTTTAATTATACAGTAGCTCCCGACTATTGTGGCAAAACCTGGAGATGTGTCAGCACAGGTTTTGGGGTAAGCTGTAAAAAATGTAGCACCAAAAATAGTCAAATTACCCAAGTTACTTTTGTTTGTAATATTCGAAACCATAAAGTTTCACCCAGAGTTTAGATAAGTAGAAAAATATAATACTAATAATAACCAAATTATTCAAGTTTGAAAATATTTTGTCTTCTGGGGGGATTTTTTAAAAATACAGTGGATACAATGTTAGAAATAAAATAGACCCCACTTGTATTCTGGAAAGTTTTCCTGAGTGGAAGAGATAAAAGTTGTTGACCATATACTCACAAATCCCCTACTGACCATATCTGTGGTACCTCCCATAACTTCTGCCACCAAATGAACAGCTAGGCTTCATTTACACCGCTCTTCTTTCACTGATCTCCAGGATATGGCCCTCTCTCTGTTCAAGGCACATTTCTCTTCCCGGCCCTGATCCCACGCACTTCAGTTTATTGAAGGACCTTACTCTGCTGATTGCATCCTCCCTCTCCTTTACCTTTGTAATAGAAACAGGCTCTTTGCAGTCAATAGCAAAACAAATCTTAACCAGCTTTACAATAAATGGAGCCTATTGGTTCACAGGACTGGAAATTACTATGATAAAGACAGGCTCCCACGTGGCAGCATCTAGGGCAACAGAGTCCTGTCTTTATCCTCTCTCTCGTAAGTCAGTTCCTCTCTCTGTGTTGACCTCATTGTTTCCATGTCCTCCATAAGGTATGGCGCATGGGAACCAGGAGCTTTGGAGACCCATTCTGACATCTTGAACATAAAGGAAACAGAAATCATCTATCTTCGTCTGTGTGTTGTATAAAATCCTAGGGAAGGATTTGTATTGTCCAAGCCAAGAACATATACCCTTCTCTGGGATGCTTACTGATAAAAGGGATTAGCTACTATGGCTAAGTCTGGCAATGGGGAAGGATACTTACGTATTTGTGTAGTCCCTTCCCTCATAGCCATGTGGAGTGAGAAAGAGATAATTCTAGAAAAGAAATGAACAGAGAAGGAAAAAAGAAATCTGGTGATGCTACTAGAATAAGGTGAAAAGGAATGCTTGCATTGGGAAGCCAACAGCTTCCCATGACAATCTTTAACTTCTCTTTCAGGATTGGCCATTTTTTTTCCAGTATCTAAATATATCCCTTTAAAATATAATAGGTATAATTAAAAGTAACAATATAGTTCTCTTAATGATCTCCTCCTTCCAACTATTCGTTAATCTTTCTCCCCCTTTTAGCAGCAAATTTATTGAATGATGCTTTATGTTTGTCATTCCCATTTTTTCATTTTCTACTTGCTTCTCAGCTCACTGGAAAGTCACTTCCTTTATCACAATGGTTCTTAATTAGGGACAATTTTGCCACAAAACCTCCCTCTACCACCAACCCTGAGATATTTGGCAATATCTAGAAACAATGTTAGAGGGCGCTACAGGAATCTAGTGGGTAGATGCCAGGAATGCTGTTCAATATCCTACAATACACAGGACAAAAACACGACAAATAATTATTTGGATCAAAATGCCAATAGTGGCAAGTTTGTTAGACCTTGACTCCTTTTCTTAGAGCTATCTAATTTCTGGTCACCTTGCATATTCTTTTATAGACCTCCCTAAGAGAACATCCAAATTCTCAACTGATGCTGAAATAACAACCACTGCCCCAAAAAGAAAAGAAAGAAAAAAATTTGCCATTTATTGAGCATTTTAGTTTAGTGTCACCTGATAGGATGCACTAAACAAAGAAACTATATGCCTGGCAATGATCTAAGTGTGTTTCATGCAGCTGCCATATCTCACCCTCACAAAGGTATTATAAGATAGGTACAATTATTGTGCCTAAAGTTACACAGTCTTCTCAGAGGGAAAACCAAGTTTCAAACTCAAAACTATCTGATTTTAATGACTGTGGCTTCAATCCCTAAGCAATAAAAGTTTCATAACCCCTGGAATCCTCACTGTATTCATCAAGAAGTTATGAGGGTAGGCTTCATCCTTCCTGCTCCTAGACCAGTCCACTTGAACAGGAATTCATCCTAGAATTGGGCATGACTTGACTTCGTACCCCTAAAATTCATGATCATAGTCTCAAACTACTGCAGCTCACAAAGACGCATTCAGGCAGAGCCAGTGCCTTCATATCAGCTCCCCAGGCTCTACCAGCTATTGGTTCCGTCACAGTCTCAGTTCATCCTCTTTTCTTCCTGCCCCCAGATGAGAATTCAGCATTTCATGTAGCAGGTACCAGACAGACAGAGAGAGAGAGAGAGAGAGAGAGAGACTCTGTATTTATCCAGTATATTTTCAAACAGTGACAATTGTAGAGAATTTAAGTGAAACTTTAGAAAAATATATATGTAGTTTATATCACTTAGAAACAATAAATCATCCTAGCACTGGGACAGGAATATCATAAGTAGGTGCTACTTACTACAGAGCCCTTTGGATGGCCACCAAGCACAGGAGCATTTTCGAGCCTCAAGAAGTCCAGTGTTTAATAGGCTTAGTTTACCTTGGATCTTTTTTTTTTTTTTTTCACAGTATTATTAACAATTTACTGGGATATAATAAAAATATAATACTAATCTAATTATGGTTGCTATAATACAAAGAGAAACCAAAATCATCCCTCTCTCCTCTCTCTTCTCCCCACCTCCCCCCACAACTATAAGTAAAATTCTGTCTACTAAAAGAGCCCAGGAACAGCAACCCTCCTTCCCCCAATCCTCCTCTCACCCAATAGTAATGAGCATACACAGTGTCCAGATCTTGGCTTCTAAATACCACTTCTACTAAAAGGAATCAGGGCTCCTTGGAGAAATAGCTGATTCCGGAACTAGGTCAAGCAAAATAAAAAATGAACCTGTAATATTTTGTGCCAGAAAGCAAGTCAGAAATGTGGAGACATGTTAAAGGACACAGGACTTAGGTTGGAGCAGCTTACACTGGCCAAATTTGGTGTAAGTTATTTTGAAATGTATCATTATACTAATATATTATAACCCAGTCAATAAATAAGAAAACACCATTCAATACTAATATGCATTAATAAATGAATACATTGCATGTATGATGAGAAAAAAGATATTTACATAATTTCGACGGTCCTCCCCATGAAAGACTTAATAATTACAGAGCAGGAAAGAGTTACTTCATAGTAGAGGA
>NW_007734242.1:95385-96591 GCF_000696425.1 Galeopterus variegatus | reverse complement strand
TTTGTATGTGCATGGAATGCCTAAATTACCTTACAGCCTCCACACAAAAGAGGTAAGCTAAACAGGCAGATAACTTCTTTAGCAACAAGAAATACTGGAGGTGAAAACACATGTAAAATACATTTGTCTGTGATCACTCATTACAGCATTAAAGTTGCCTGGGAGATGGGGGCCCTTAACTGAGGCAAGATTTCCTTAGATTATTGCTGCAGATAACTAGTAAGGCCTGGCGCTGCCCTTGGGTATGACAGTACTGCCACCTTTGATTCCACACAACCATTTTTTAGGGCCACTTCTTGGTAGAGACTGCCTGCCCCCTGTCCAGCAGTGCCCTTCATGCCAAGGGCCCACTCCCTAGGGCAGCTAATATTGCCTGGCTCATACCAGTCATGGTCCACTATCCTGCCACTTGGCTTGAGGAGATGCCACCTTATTTTAAAGGTTATATTGCAGACTTCTGATAAGCTATCTCAAACCTTCTGAAATGGGGGGAAATTTTAAGTCAAAATATTGGCTTTTTAAATTGTCTAAGGCATCTGTTTTATGCTATGGTACACCATGCAGGACCTGATTTGGGAAGCACAGTTATAATTAGACTATTCAGGTTGGTTTGATAATTCCTGAACTGGAATACAAGGTTTGAATGAAAATATTTTCACTTGGAAATCACTCTAGAACGATTTTGTTTTTCCTGGACACACAGAGGCTCAAAGGTTTCACATTGGAAGGAAATAATTACTGTTATAAAAAGAAATGAGTGCTGCTCTTATGTCACATAGGGTAGTGATAATCTTGAGGCTATGTGGATTTTTTTTGTTTAAGACATTTTATTAACAGGACTTTTTGGTTATATAAAAATAGGTTTTAGAACTTAGTCTAGAGTGGAAAATAAGATAAGTGCAAGGATAAATTATGTTATACGGTTAAGTAAGAGAAGTTAGGGATTTTAATATGGCACCTGGAAGGGGTAGTAGCAAAGGATCCTAGAAGTGGGGAGCAGAGAGGAGACAGGTTTTGGGACAGAAAGTGATGGTGGGATCCAGCAAATTTTACTAGGCTAAAACAGATAAATGACTGATGAGACATTCCCGATAATGGTGATATAACTAAGGAATATTGAAAGAAAAATGATGTTTAAAAGTTCATTTTAGGGCCGGCCCGGTGGCGCACTGCTACAGTGCGCCGCTTGGGAGCGTGGCGGCGCTC
>NW_007734242.1:89711-94385 GCF_000696425.1 Galeopterus variegatus | reverse complement strand
TTGGGAGCGTGGCGGCGCTCCCGCCGAGGGTTCGGATCCCACATACAGACCGGTTCCCGCTCACTGGCTGAGCGAGGTGTGGGCGCAACACCGAGGGTTGCGATCCCGTTGCCGGTCCCGGTCCGGTACGGGCGCGACACTGAGGGTTGCGATCCGTTGCCGGAGACAAAAAGGAAAAAAAAAAAAAGTTCATTTTAAAGTTGTTTCTTACTTAGCATACATCACGCCCATGCAATAACCTCCCCATACCTTTAGTAAAAATAGACACAATTAAGTCACATTAGTGGTGCTCTGAGAAATATAGGAGGAGAAGCTCTATCTTCATTTGGGCTACGCAGAGAAGATGGGAGACAGTGTGCAGACAGTGGATTGAGACCTAAACCAGACTTGAAAATTTGAAGCTGGAATCAGTAGTCTAAGGAATACCGTGGAAATGCTGAACTTCCCACTGCAGCGTGCTCAGGGGGACCTGTTATTTTATAGAGACATGACAGGGAAGGAAGACTCTTGAAGACTGGAAGATTTGGGGAGACTTGCTTACTTAGGCATAAACCCAGGAGGAGAGGAGACATGGAAAAGGGAAAATATAAGGAACAGAGCCCAAAATTTATGGCATTTTAGTCTCTTACCCTCTTAGATATTTCATATAGGTGAATTCAGGTTCAAATGAAGCTGGGCACAACCTTGAGGAGAAAGAAAACGTAGAAAGACAGCAAGCATTCTGAGGACAAAGCAATGTTAGTTAACAATGGGATGGGTCTATCTATGTACCTGGTTTCTGTCAAAGTGTTTGTTTAACAATTCAGACTTTTATTTAGAACCATCAGGCAAAGCCACATCTCCTCCCTCATGGCCTGGAACGTTTTTCAATCTAGTTTTACTGCTCCCCTAGGGATATCCCTGAGTGGAATAGACCCTGACAAAAATGATGCTCTTCTGAGGTTAGAGGCAAAGGCTTCACGAAACCCCATGCAAGGAATTATCAACCAGTAGTTGAGGGGGGGAATACACTTAGGGGAGCAGGAAGTGTAGAAGATAATCTAGACCAATGTCCTTAGTATTTCTAAAAAGGAGATTGAACACTCGAGTGGGATTTGGGAGGACAACTGTAAACATGTATCATCCATTTAGGTAGCTTCATTTGTCTGTCAGTTAATGAGTCCGAGTCTTCAGGAAGATACCTAACAGGAATATAAAAATGCTCGATACCACTAATTATTAGAGAAATGCAAGTCAAAACCACACTGAGGTATCATCTCACCCCAGTTAGACTAACTGTTATAAAAAAGACAGAGAATAACAAATGCTGGTGATTATGCAGAGAAAAGGAACCCTTCTACACTATTGGTGGGACTGTAAATTAGTGCAGCCATTAACAGTAATTATCTGTGTGTTATCAAACAGCTAGAAGAGAGGATATTGAATGGCCTCATCACAAAGAAATGATTAAGTTTTGTAATGATGAATAAGCTAATTATCCCAATTTGATCATCACACATTATATACATGTATTGAAATATAACTCAACTCCACAGATATGTATCGTCAATATATTTCAAAAAAGAAAAAAAAAAAAAAGAAGATTCCTGACAGTAAGATCATCAGTCTTCAGAAGTTAAAAGTTATTCTGGAGGGAAAACAATTCCGGTCAATTGGAGGACGTGGAAAATTTAATTCCCTGGGCTTTCGTTTCCTCATCTGTGAAACAAAGATATTGGGGTAAATGATTTTTTAATGTTTGCCGTTCAAAGATCTGATGATTTGATAATGTTAATCACACATAACTTATTATCATTTTCTAATTATATTCAAGGCTCTTTAAAGAGTCTAATGATATAAGGAGTTTAAGACTGATCTTCATTTTTAAGTATCATAAAAGTAATTGGAAAAGCAACATGTAGGAGAGGAGTAAATTAAGAAGTATGAATCCAATTCCACAAACTCGGTTGTACAAAAAATAAGACAAATTTTTGTTTTCTAAAAATTAACTTAATGTAGCGTAGAAATTTGATCCTGTCAGTTTGGGGGATTTCTTACCCTTCTCCAGAGTTGTGCCACACACAGTTCTGGGGGCTTGTATAATGCCAAGCCAGGGAAGACTTTGGTATGTAATTATTGGCTTATATAAGCTAATGTTAAGAAACTCAGGCTTGCTGTCTGCATGGCCTCCTCAGATCCTGTGAGGGGCTGCTGCTTTCTTGCCATGCTTGGGACATGGGGAGTTTCTTCAAGGCTGCCTCTGCCCATCTGGGACAAGTACCTTGCAGGCAGCACTCTCTGGGCTGGGAGGTCTTGCTACGCGCCCTCAGGGTGCTCTGAAGAAGTGCAGATGTTGTCTCTCTCCTTGCCCAGGATGTATCCTTCCTCTGGGGTGAATAATCATTTTCCCTTCATGTTTTTTCAAAGCTACTCTGTTTATGTTTGTGAACTCTTTAAGGTCTCCATTGGGTTTTGGCTTTTGAAAATACCCAAATAAGAAAGACTTTCAAGCTACTTCTTTCTGGCCTGCCTCCCTGAAGCAGTGAACCACAGAGGCTGCAGCCTTCTTTAAATGAAGGGAAGAGAAAGCAGAAGCACATTGAGAAAAAAGTTAATATGTCAAATAACTTGATTTGATTAATGGCTGAAAACAATAGAAAATGTAGGAGACTTTTTCTTACTGGATTTGTATTTTTTTATTGTTATAAGTACATTTTAACACTGCATAACTGTAATGTGTAGAATTTTGCAAGGCCTCTGGAGGAGGCTGCCTGGAGGATCTGAGAAAGCAGGAAGAATAGTCAGCCTTTCTGAGAAGAGCTAGAAGACATCAACCTAATCTGCTTTAAAAATGAACAGGAAATTAAGAATATTCTTTCCAGAGAGGAACTTGATGAAAGGACCAAGTGAAAGTGGGTGGCTTATGGGTTGGAAAAGGTAGAAATCTGGCCCTGTTGTTGTTGAGTGAGGAAGGGGGTTGGGGGCAGAGGGAGGATCAGGCACAGAATTGCATAAAGAAAAAGATATCTGGGAGGCAGTGTTCCCCATCTGCGACTGTAATGTCACTAGACTCTAAAATATGTATTCTGAACATGAGGTTCAAGAGTTTGTGAGTACTTAGAGAAAGCTTGCAATATTCCCTTAGTCTCTGGTAGGTGAACACGTTTGAATTTTGGAAGGGAGGTTGGTGGGGAATTGCCAGAGGCATGATGACTTGTCAAAGGGTAAAACTTTTGCTCAAGGCACAGAAAATCAAAACGTGGGTTTTTATGCTGAAGTAGCTGTCTAGGATAAAAGACAGGGCAGTCTGAAATCAAAGGAAGCTTGTAGGTGGCCTGGTTCCCAGAGAGATGATCAGCACAAAAGCTCCAGTATGAATATTCCCCAAATTAGGCTTATGGCATCTGGGATAGACAGGGTTGGTAAGGACAAGAAGCAAGGGCCTGTATGCCCAGAAATTAAACCAGCCCAAGTTAGTCTGTGGTTAGACCAAATTTATGTATGGTTAAAAAATGTGAACTGTAAATAGGACTGTTTCTATGATTTTGTTACTATTTTTTTGTTGTTTTTATTATTTTTTAAAATTTTATTTTCCCTTTAGCAGAGACCCTTTTGAAGAGTCTAGTCTCTTTCAGGAGAGTCCCCTTTGAAAATTCCAGGTTATCTCAACTGAGCTATGGGATTAAAATTTTCTCCTTCCTCCATTAAAAATTTCTCCTTCTTCCATTTAAACTTGGGGAACGAAAGGGAGCTGAGTGTCCTCAGGGTCAGTGTGGGGGTCGCAGCTGCTCAGCACACCAGTGGTAGGAAGAAGTGGTGGAGCTAATGGCACACTTGAGTTGTTCCTGAACCGAAGATAGGGAATGCTAAATGTTGAACATTTGGTTCTTAAACTGAGCATTGTAGAATGTCCTTATAGAAAGAAATAGCTGTGGTGGGGTTTGCTAGAAAAGATTTCATGAAATAGTTGTGACTTGAACTAGACCTTGAAATATGGGTAAGGACTTAGAGAAACATACTTAGGTATGAGTATGTCTTATCTATACACATTGGTTTCAATACTCAACTCACAAAACACAGCATGTTCCAGGAGCAGCCTTGTAAAGTCATGTTTTCATATTCTGGGTTCTCAGGTGAGGCTGTGTGTAAATGAGGAAGGAGGAAAAGTTACTTTCAAAGTTATCCCTGTAAAGTAAATTGATAGTGGATTATATGAAGATATATGGAATATTCCACAGAAAGTAATTTTTAGGAAATCTGAAAACCTGGATGAGTCATGGTTTTAATATCTCCTTATATGAGTTATGTGATGGAAGATAAATATTAGCAGGCAGCTAATTTGCTGTGCTTTAGCCTATGGTTAAAAGAACTCTGACCTTGTCTTTCATAGCTTCATGAGCAGTGGGACAAAGTAAGAAGGTCATTTGATTAGTTTCTTATGCATGCATATATTTCTGCAGGATTGTAACTGGGAGATTGATCATTGAGCTATAGATCTAGTAACTTTTAGATGATTTTTTTGGGGAGAGAGACTTTCCCTTCAGAAAGACTGGCTTCTAGGGCCGGCCCGGTGGCGCACTGGATAAGTGCGCCGCTTGGGAAGCGCAGCGGCGCTCCCACCCGAGGGTTCGGATCCCACATACAGACCGGTTCCCGCTCACTGGCTGAGCGAGGCGCGGGAGCAACACCGAAGGT
>NW_007734242.1:49264-89302 GCF_000696425.1 Galeopterus variegatus | reverse complement strand
AGGGTTGCGATCCGTTGCCGGACACGGAAAAAGACAAAAGACAAAAAAAAAAAAAAGAAAGACTGGCTTCTAGATCTTATGCTGGCACTGCAACCTCGGGCAAGGTAATGTCTCTTAGTATTTCTTCCTTTTGAGGGTTAGATTATGTTAGGGGTTCCCAATCTTTCTCTGAATAAGAGCTACTTCCCCCTGCCCTGAAAGCTTCCAGTCTGATAAAAAATTCTAAATGCTATTTTGGTTCTGAAGAGGCCTAACGAAGAACTATTATTGATTTGGTTCCATAACTTCATGTAGCTTGTAGTAAAACTCAAACCTTTCCATCCATGTCAAAGGGATGTTTCTGGGATTAGAAGAATTTATGAATAATGAAATTGAGAGAGACTAGAAGTGATTGTCATAAAATTTAGGAGGGGATGCCATTGACTCCTTCTGTGCGAGGAATCCTAGAAAATAATAGGAAATGAGCATTTGTCAAAAAGTCTCATGGTCCCTTCAACCATTCACATCCCAACTGTTCTTACTTTTTGGGCTTGGCACCTATTTACTCTGGAGCAGAGACCTCAGTTAACTACTTCTTCTTAAAAGATTCTATATGTGGCTTATATCTAGAGATGAAGTAGTTGTACTCTCAATATGCCCATTTCTTGATTTTCTGAAACTGAAATCCTTTACATTTTAGGTGTTTTCCGACAGTCTCATGGGTAAAAAGACCAAACTAAAAATCTCTTAGATCACCATAGACATGGATTGTATTGCCTGTACTTGTCTTTCCTTGGCTAAATGTTTTGTAGTTCTTTCTTCAGACGGTTCTGGATGGTAGACCTGGTCTAGTGAGGCTGATGCCAGGATATTTTCCCTGCTCTCCCTTCCCTAATGTAGGTTCCACCTACTGGCTTCTGTGGATGTTAAGTTAGTCAATGTCCATGATTAAAACATTAAGCATTAAACGATCTTGTACAATTAAAATATGATGATTTTATAGGAATGTTTAGGAATATTAATGCTTTTTGTTTGTTTTTTTACAATTAATGTCTAAGTTTCTGAGTTAGAATGGGAACCCAAAATGATATAGTTAGGAGAACAGAGTTACTCTCCTCCCATAAGGAAAGTTTGAAGTTCTCTTTGCTTGATGGGAAGCATCAAGACTTATGTTTCTACACGTGAGTTTTCTTTTTTTGTAGTTTTTTCAGTTTTATTTATATTTATTTTTATGGGTTACGGTGTGTTGTTTTAATACACGCATATACTGCACAATGATTCACTTAGGGTAGATAGCATGGTTTTGTTCCTCCCCATTAGTTCACTTCTCATCCCCCCACCCCCATCTATGTGTGAGTTTTCTGATCAGATAGAATTTTGTATGAGTCCCAATATTTGTAAATAGAGGCAGGGAGATAGCATGGTTTTGTTCCTCCCCATTAGTTCACTTCTCATCCCCCCACCCCCATCTATATGTGAGTTTTCTGATCAGATAGAATTTTGTATGAGTCCCAATATTTGTAAATAGAGGCAGGGCTTCTCATTCTGTCTCCATCCCATCTTTCTTCTTCAGGGATGTTACAAGAGCCTATCTATAAAGTACTGATTCTTAGGAAGTCAGTGTTTGCATCTGTGTAAGAAATTTGGTGGGTAAGTTTTAAGTGGTATTGAGTAACAAGGAAGTTCTGGGGTTTTATACAGATAGGATTTTAGGATTTTTGCCCTATGTTTCCACTTCAGTAACACTTCTCCCTCCACTAATTAAAAAAGTTTGATATAGATAGAAACATAATCTCAAGTTTTTAATAAAAGTGACATTTTGTCACATTTTTATATTTTTCTATCCTGCTTTAAAAAAGTTTGTGGGTTAGCTCTGGGAGAAGGGTGCACAGAAATCACTACCTTTGCCCCATTTGACCTTGAGCCTCTGATATTATTAATTCCTCAATATAGTGAGAATTCATAACCATGATTATACTTGTAAAAATTGAAGTCACACAGCCATTCCAGAATTATTACATATTTATAGTGTACATATTACATGATATTTATAGTCCTAATTTAATAGGAAACACACAGTTTCCATGCTGCAAATGGCTATTAAAATCATGAGAACCATAGAAATTAGATTTATTTGGACTTCTGTGGCTGCCTGAATTCCACAAGATAAATGCCAGATTATTTTTTATTGCTAGACCCCATACTTAGGGAAACCATGAAAAACTTGGAATTTCCTAAATAGCTGTCACAAAGATACAGTTTAATTTACATTCTAAAAGTGCATTATTATGCAGTTTCCTCCCCTGCCCCAAACACGCTACTTCACTATGTCTTCCTTTCTTTCCAATCCCTAGCACTCCTGCCATGCTGCTCATATTTTATTGGCTTCATGTTTGATATAAAATTCTGAAAATATTATGACTATGGTTTGCTAGTTTTATTATTATTAAAAGTCACAGCTAAATTCATCTTAATAGTCTTTTATTGTGTGGCCTGTATTCTTGAGGATGAATTTTCAGCCACATCTGTCAATAAGTATTTATAAATCACCTCTTTGACTTCAAAACTGTCCTTAGATTGATGGGCATACGATGAACTTTCAGGCATTCCTAATCTCAAAGAGCTCATGGAGGCAGGTGTGATGAACTATTTACAAAAAAGATTAATATTAAAAAACAACTTTGGGTAATAATGCTTCCTATTAATTTAGTACATTTACAAGAGGAATATAAAGCAAGGAATCAGAGATACACTGGATGGCTACTAGTGAGTCGTGGTACTTGTGAAAGTCAAAAGAGACAGAAGTAACTCTGGGATTAAGAGTTTCTAGTACAGACATAAATTAATTTAAATAGTGACTTCATGAATCGATTTTGCTATCTCATTGAGCCTTGAGAGATTTATACCGTATCTAATATAAATTATCTGTGAAAATGTAAAATGAATGTATGGGTGAGTGCAATCATATATATACATACAAATCTATATGTATTCATAACTATCTATGTATCTGTCGTCTATCTATACACATACATAGGCAAACTCAAATATACCTACACCCCATTAAACAGCTATACTGACCCTAGTCCAAAGCTTAAAAATACCTGAGGATATTTCTGAAGAGATATATCCATTAACTTTCATTTTTCAGACCATTGCCTATATAGGCATGAGTGACTCCTTTTCTCTGAAGATTTCTATCCTTTATCCATGTTATTTATTTCTATGAAATGCATTATGCATTTCAGCCTCATTTAGATATTCCATACATCTTTAATAAGAAATCATAGTTTATATTCACTCTTCTTTTTCATAGGCTCTAAATTTCTGATTTATTTTTGGCACTATGGCATTTTTCAGAGAATCCCAGATTTTAATACATAAATATGTGGTAGAATCAAGTCTCTGACTTTCCCCTGATTGCCATATTATTTCCAAACAATGGAGTTTTAAAATATATAAACATTAATTTCTGGTTGACCACTGTCCCAAGGTCATATTATTTTGCTTCAATTAATATTATATTTGAATATTTGCATATCCCATAGTGTCTTTGGATTAAATAGAAAACATATGATTAATTCCATTGGTAGCCACATCACTGCTCTGGATACCTTATTAACATATAAATGATCCAGTTGAAAATGAAATGTATTCCCACTACATTTAGTCAGACTGTGGTAAAAGCCACCTCATTAGTAATGTTTCCCATGTTTCTCTCTCTCTCTCTCTCTTTAACATCCCTACTCTCTTTTTTTTTCTATTACCGATTCTTGTAATATCCTTACCAATAAATGTTAGTTTCTGACCTGTATTCAAAATTATACCTTTTACTTTTTTTCTTTAAGTTTTACTATAACATGGATAAAAACTCAGGTAAATATTAGCCTGGCTTTTTCTTTAAGGAAACTAAGTCTAGTCCTAAGTAAATCATCATTAGTGTGCATCTCAGGAAAGATCATTTTGATTGGTTTGCTGGCTGTGGAATGAAGAAACTGCAGAAATTCAACCTAGGGATGTCGTCCTAATGATTGTTTTGCTATGTGTATTCTGGTCTGTACTTGGGGAGGGGCATCTGCAAGGTTTCTCAGAGAAATAACTTCTAAACTGAGATTTCAAGGACCGAGGTTAGCCAAACAAAATGGGAAGTAAGAGGATGGTAGTAAAGAGAAGGAAAAGATTGTAGAAAGAAATCAAGAGACAAAAAATATAACAGGGGCTGAAGGTCCGGAACATAAAGCTAGAGCTGAGGCTGAAAGAGAAGCCCAGAAAGGGAGCAGAGACCAGCCTCAAAGGGCCTTTTAAATTAGCTAATAGGGTTATATTCTATGACAAAAGGCACTGAAGTAATACAAAATGTCAAAATACCAGTGTGTCTAAATAAGAATGCCATTCTAGTCTCAATTACACAAGTGTAATGTTGTATTTTCTTTTTAGGGCAAAATGATTCTGTCTTTAACAGCATTCAGAAAGCCCAACTAATACATTAGTCAAACAATATTAATCAATGAAATATGACTTCTTTAAAACTACCTCTAAGGAAATGACCTTATTTTTTCATTTCATAAAATCTCGAACATGGCTCTGGATCACTTTTCTGCTTTTAAACGACATCTAGTTTAGTTCTGAAGATGTGACTGGTATGTAATAGATTCTTATGAACTGAAATGATACTTCTAACTTACTCATGCCCCCCCAAATTGGCTTTTAGGAATACTTTTTTTTCTGATATATACTGTACAATTAAAGGAAAGGAATTTTTAAAAAGTATTTTTATATTTTGATACAAAACATCAGTATGCAGGACACTGTCATGGAAATGTTTGCAAAAAAACCAAAAAGGAAACAACTATCTAGAGAAAGAGTTGGGAAATATGTGTACTTTGAAACCCTTGGAAGAGAGTACACATTTATATTATTATAAAAGGTAAGAAATTAGTCACTGCAGTTAGAGCACCTTAGGTGTTTGGCATTCTTAACTCTTTTAAATAATGAAAAACCAGAAATAATTTGAAAATAAGGCTACTGAGCAGGAATGTCAACAAATATCACCAAAAAAGTTACCAATGCTAAAATTACAGAAGAAAAATAAAATAACCAGTATTCACATATATAGTGCTAGCTTTCCAAATCAGTGTTTGTCAGATGAAAGTTAAGACATATAAGAACTTAAAAAAAAATACAAAGGAAAATAAGAAAGAAAAAATAATGTGGGCAGAAGAAGGGAAGAAACTGACAGACAGGAGAAATGGCAGCTGAAATTATAAGCAATAACAGCTACTATAAAAGAAAAAGAAAAGGATGAAAAAGCTTCCTGTTTGTGAAAGAAGGAAGAAACACTGAATAGAAAAATATTGAGCTCTGGGAAGTTTAACAAAAAAGAAAAATTGTACTTACTTCCATAATTCTGAGCACGTAACTTTGCCTCATTTGAGTACTATATCAGTATTTGATCAGTCTGAGGGTAAATTTTAAAATTCTCTTAATTCATGAAAATATCTAACGTTTATAAAATAACCTTTACTCATTAAAGAAAGACCAGTGTGCTCAGTTTCTTCAAATAAAATCATAATGAAGAGTGTAATATATTTTAGAAAATTTTCATAAAATGAAAGTGCCAGGACTTGGAGTATCCAATCTCTACTTGTCTGAAGCTTAATTTACCCAAATAACCCTTTTCTAAGGTCTATCCACTCCACCACTACATTTGCTTCAATATCAGTAAATGAAAATCTATTTGTTTGAATAATCCAGCTAATTTTATTGTTTCATTTCACCCATCTCCTCATTTCATATAGATAGAAACAGCCTGATTTTGGTTCTTATTACTAAATTATTTCTTTTCTTTAAAACTGATTTAATAGAAGATCATTTAAAATAGTGTTTCAGAGAAGGGTATAATCACTTGCTTTCTCAACCATTAAAAATTAGAAATCAAGGTTTCAATAATACATTATGTGTTCGACGGGAATCTAGAGCATTCAATGTTAATGAAAATTATAACAGTAATCCCCTGTGCATTAATATACTGCCTGAAGAATAAAATGAAACAAAATGCAAATGTTGAGACTTTTCTGCAAAGGATTTGAACATTTTCCATTTTTATCTGCTCAAACCACACTGCCAAGGGCTGCCTGAATTTCCTTATCTTTAATTTCATACCTGAGTTGGAAGCAGTTAGTTGTTTTTTCCATTTTAAATGTGCGATTCAATTTTGAGAACTTCTTAAAAATAGTCTACAGATTGTAAAAATCCTTGGAGTGGGGCCAAATTTTCCTGAATTAATATGCACTCTTCTCTGCCCTCAGTTACACATGACCGCCACTGACATTTCCTGTGCACCTTTCCATACCCATTACTAATGTGCCACATGATGCCACTATACTTTTATAAACACGTCTCAAAATTAGCTTTAAGCAAGTGGAATTCTCTTTCATTTAATATATGACAATCTTTATAGGGATGTGTGGTCAGAATCCAGCACAATTAACAGAAAATGTGCGAAATCAAATTTTTAAAGGTCAGCAGCTTCTTATTGCTACATACATCTTTGCACTGCTATTGATTAAAATTTGCATGTGTCTTAGCAGGAATTTTCTGTCATGTTTTCATTTCCTCTATTTATTTGTAATCTAGAAGAAAAATTTGCTTTGGTGACTTAGTTTTATCTCCAGTGCTCTCTGACACTCCATACTATTCATTAAAAAAAAAAAAGTTTGGAATAGTTGTTTACTATAATGCTGTCATACACTAATTCCAAAAATATACTAAAATATGGTTGAAATATAATTTCCATATGTTTTGCTTATCTGCATGTGGGTAGGCATATATAAATTGCAGCATGAATATTAATAAATGAATACTCAAAATAATGTTTCTGTGGTCTGCAAATGCAAACCTTTAAAATGCTTCTATCCTAAAATAAATACCGAGAATATGATGATGTAAAATTTATTTAGCTCCAAGTGTCTAGTAAATATTATAAAGCCTCACACAGACTTAACCACACTCTAAGGCCTTTAGCATGTTCAGTGAACAACCATTTATTTACTCTAGTGTATGGGGAAGTTAATGAGGACCAAATCTCAGATGACACATAAGATTCTCCTACCCCAGTAAAAATGAAAGTAATTTATGGTTATTTTAAAAAGTGAATATTTTAAAGAAGTGTTCTTAGTATTTGCCTCTCTTCCAATTATATTAATGTGTAGTTAGCAGTAGATATTGAAACTCAAATTTCCGCAGGACTCTTCTCCCATTTGGACTGCTTAGAATTTTCCTTTGAGAGTACTACTGTACTGCTATGCCTATGCAATTGCACTACAATTCATTAGAGTCATTAGTGTGGCTTTGCATAGTTAATGGTTACATATATTTTAGGTAGGTAATAGAAGGCACCAAATATGTCAGATTAAGAAGCTAGGAACTTTGAAAAAAAAAAAAAAGAAGAATCTAGGAGCTCTGAATTCACTGGAGTAGTAGAGCAATCAGATATGAAATAGAAAAATATCCCTAGATAACCTATTTTTGAAATGGGGATTGGGCTGAAGTTTGTAATAGAAGCTGGTGCTTCTCCACACAGAATCCTCCTAGATGCAAGCACCTGTGGTTCAGCTGCAGTGAGTGTTGGCTACTAAAGCTCAGTTACTTCCTTTTGCAGAGAATTGCCCTCTCTGAGCTGACCTTAGCTGCTGGCCTAGGGAT
Source organism: Galeopterus variegatus (assembly GCF_000696425.1). Taxonomy (NCBI): domain Eukaryota; kingdom Metazoa; phylum Chordata; class Mammalia; order Dermoptera; family Cynocephalidae; genus Galeopterus; species Galeopterus variegatus. Next base: position 81,619 of record NW_007734242.1, on the reverse strand, counting down.
GGATGAGGGTTATGCTTCCTACCATTACTGCCCTCCAGCCCTTGGCAAAGTGCAAGTGATGACTAATATGGAGGTCCAAAAGCCTGACTCTCTCTGCTCAGAGACACACTTTGGTATACCATTAATGCTGCAGGGCTCCCCGTGGGTTTAGTCTGAGGCTAGATCTCAACCAAAAACAAACCTTTGCTTAGCTTCTTCCACTGTCATATCCTGCTTTTCTCATTACCCTACAGGTTTCTCCTGCAAGTATTCCCTCAGTGAAGCCCTTGCACAGAAATCCAATTCTCAGGTCTGTGCTTCTACATACCTGAAACTAAGACAACATTGATTTCACTCCTTCAGTTCCAGAACCATTATTTAACAGATATCTATTGCAGATGTTGTGCATTCAAATATGAAACTGAATGAGAAATAATCCTGCTTTTCAGGCACTCTGGTCTTGGTGAGCAGAGAACACACACCAGATCACTTGAAAGTGATATGTGTTATGACAGCAGGAAGAGCAAGAAGTGTGGCAAGAGGTGGGGTCCGGAGACTTCAGAAAGGAGATGACAGCTGAGCTGCATATTGCCTAGTAGGGACTTGTTAGGCAGTAAGAAAGGAAAGGCAGAAGAAATTATTTTTTCAAGACACCAAAGCATGATGTCTTTGGGAAACTATTGTAAGCTCCATGTGTTTAGGAAGTACATATGAAAGAACAATGAAGGATGAAACTGACTTAGGCAAGGGGGCAGACTACATAGGGCAATATAATGCAAAGGTTTAGGGTTTATCTTGTGGGATATGGACTTCTGAGGAATGTTAAACATCAGAGTGACATGATCTTATCCAAAAATAAAATAAATATCAAAAGCTTAGCTCTAGAGAAAGAAGGAGATACAGTGAGAAAAATGATGGGGACAGAGAGTAATTTTTTTTTTTTTTTTTTTTTTTTAAAGATGACCGGTAAGGGGATCTTAACCCTTGACTTGGTGTTGTCAGCACCATGCTCACCCAGTGAGCTAACCGGCCATCCCTATATGGGATCCGAACCCGTGGCCCTGGTGTTATCAGCACCGCACTCTCCCGAGTGAGCCACGGGCCAGCCCGACAGTGAGTAATTTTGATGACATAGGGAGTGGCTGACAGAATTCTTTGAGGATGTGGGAAATGAGAGAGATTCAAGAGATTTGGAAGATTCTGATGATTTAATAAATGCAGGGGATGAGAGACAAAGGAGTCCAGGATAAATTCTGGGGGTCTGGCTTCAACAACTCGGTATCTCAAGGTTCCAAGAAATGTACAAGGGGAAGACCTGTTTGATTCTACCACCAAACGTTTTCTACTACATTGTCTTGCAAATTCCTAATGCTTTCCTAGTAGGCAAATTCACTGGTAGCTTGTAGATCCAGGAGGAAAGATCTGTTGATTTTTACCTTCAGAAAATCTTTACTAAATGTCTGCCTTTTAAGTTGCTAATGCTGCTCTAGTTGGCAATTTAACTTTTTGTCTTCCTCTCTCTTTATTCAGCTCAAACTCTCCTTGTCAGTTGAAAATTTTACAAAATTTTGGAAAACCTTGTCCCCCTATTTATTTTTAAATGTACTAGGTGGTTCTTAAAGACTACAAATTGTGTTTTTGTTTCCTTTGCTGATACTATTCTGTTTAGAAGACTTTTTGTAAAAAAAAAAAGTCCTTTAATAGCTTTCAACATACCGTTAGTTCAAATGGTTTTAATTGAAGATGTAAAGCAATGGTTTCCACTAGATTTTTTCCCAGGTTTTCTTCAAGTACATGTAAGAGAAGATTCATATGTATATTTCTATGAAATTTATATGGTATTTGTAATTTATAAGAGCAGTTAAAATGAGGTACAACAAAAGTCCCAACTGGCTGGCCATAGCAAAAACCTGTGTTGACATCATGGACACAGAAAGCAAGCAGAGCCTCATGGAAAAATCTCAAGGACAGATGCCCTGAGTTGCAGGCATTCATTTGCAGATGAACTGCTTCTTAAGTAGGCAATTCCATGTAGCCAAGATGATTTAACACCTGGAACTGAGATTATTTACTTATTGATGGCGAATGATTCTTCCTAGGAACACTAGAGAGATTTGTTGGTCTTTAAATAAAATGTGTAATTTTTCATTAAACTGAAAGTGAAATAAGAATATGTTTTTGTCAGTATAAAGTGAGGAGGACTCCTGACTACTTCTGGATTATTATTTTTGAGCTGGGAAGTCTAGCTGTAGAATACACTTCACAATAATCTTTGATTGTTAAGTATACATTTCTATTAGAGCCAGAAAAAAAAAGCAAAATGGTCAAATGCTTGTAAGCCAAAATTGTTTACTGATTTGTGATGTTTTTATTTCTAATATGTTCTGAACTTATAATCTATTCATCTAACATAGACAATGAAATTTCTTTTTCTGTCCATATTCCTGAAATAAGGAAATAATATCAATCCGATTTGATTCCTTATTTTGTTTTCTCTTAGCATGTTAGCAAACAATACATCTATGAACAAGTAGTTACTGGGCATGTGCTAGGTTTAAAACATTGTGTAATAATTATATCCTGGAAGTAAGGTGCAATTCCCTAAGATGCAATATAAAACTTTTTAAAATGATGATATTTTGGTACTTTAATTACAAGATAGTATGAACTCTCATGCAATACTAAATAGATTTTAATATTTTTTAATTAGTAGAGCAAAAATATTCTCTCTTGGAGTAATTCCATCTTGAAATTGGCTGATGACAAAAATCAACCCCAGGTTCATAAAGATATTTAAAATATATAATGTTTAAATCCAGAGACTGTACAATAAGTCAGTGGTTATTGGTTTAGTAAAAAAAGTACAATGCAGGAAACAAAGTATTCAAATATTGTCTGATTTGGTGAATTTAGTTAGTATGTGATATTGGTATTTAGTGATGAACTAATTTACCACAGGAAATTATTTTTAAACAAAAGCACAGAGTAAATGAACATTTTTGCTTGTATGATATTTTACAAAGGTCATTTCTACTTTACTATAATCAATTTTGCCAGCTTGCTAATGCCTGACCCTGATGTGAAAACCCTTTACTCAAACTTGGACTCACAAGATAAATATGGTCATGGTTGTGGTTTGCAGAGGAGGGCAGAGAGACAGCCAGCCTGGGCTTACTCAACCAATGCTAAGTGCAATGTTATGGTGTAGAAGAGGGAACATGCCAACTCAGAAATGAAAGAATTTCCTGTGTTTCACTCCTCAAAGCACTCAAAATTATTGAGTTGGCCCCTGATGTACAGAAATATTCTAAACTGGAAAGTAATTTGTTTGAAAGGATTTCCCCCCATGGTGGAAACCCATGAAAATAACTTCTACGTATTATAATATATAAGGTGAAAGTTGATATCCTATATCTCTAAGTAATATTTTCCTAACATGATAAATGTCTCTGGAGTCTTGATAATTAAAACTACCCCATAATACTGGCAAAATGGATATAGGTTGAGATTTTCCACCACATAAGTATTGGCTAAGTTTTATTGCCTGAAAAAAAAATGTACTTTTTCATTAGTGAGTTTTTCTACATTTACTGAGTGCCAGTTCTAGCATTTATTTTTGTTTTACACCAGTTTTGATTTTTCCTCATATAATTAAATTCAGATTTTTATTGGTTGGTGTTGGTTTGTTGGAAATTTTTGTCTTCAAAATGATTCCTGCAAAGAACCTCCAACTGGTCTTGTTTTTGCATTGGGGAAAAGGTACTATTTAGATGGAGAGGAAAAATGAGAAGTGAATACTGCTGACAAAACAACTTTCATCATGCTTTTACCATACTTTAAGAATCTGGTATGTCTTAAGGCTTACCTCAAAAGTACCAACTCATTCATTTACCACTGAAGTTCTTTCATCAACAGATACTTTATGATTTTGACTTTATTTCTCTCTTGCTGTCAGTTATCTATCTCCCTCCCAATCTACCAGTGCTTATCCAAATTTATCTGTTTTTCCCTTCTGAAAATTTTCACATGTTCTTCCCTCTGTCTAAAAAGCTTTTCCTTCCTCTTTCTGCATATTCGGTGTTCTTCAAGGCCTTGCTGAAGCAGGTCTCCTAGACAATGTGTTCACAGACAAATATTGGCCAAGAAGGCTTTTTGTGTACCTTCTATATATGTGATAGCTCTATCTCTCTATCTCTCTATCTCTCTATCTCTCTATCTCTCTATCTCTCTATCTCTCTATCTCTCTATCTATCTATCTATCTATCTCTCTATCTCTCTATCTATCTATCTATCTATCTATCTATCTATCTATCTATCTATCTATCTATCTATCTATCTATCTATCTATCTATCTATCTATCTATCTATCTATCTATCTATCTATCTATCTATCTATCTATCTATCTATCTATCTATCTATCTATCTATCTATCTATCTATCTATCTATCTATCTATCTATCTATCTATCTATCTATCTATCTATCTATCTATCTATCTATCTATCTATCTATCTATCTATCTATCTATCTATCTATCTATCTATCTATCTATCTATCTATCTATCTATCTATCTATCTATCTATCTATCTATCTATCTATCTATCTATCTATCTATCTATCTATCTATCTATCTATCTATCTATCTATCTATCTATCTATCTATCTATCTATCTATCATCTCCATTTTCTGTTGCTCCTAACAGACTACCTGAAGGTAGGTAATTTATAAGAAAGTGAAATTTATTTCTTACAGTTTGGAGGCTGGGAAGTCCAAGGTCCAGGGGCACATCCAGTGAGGGCCTTTTTCTTGGTGGGAAGTCTCTACAAAGTCCTGTGGCCAGAACTTTGGGTATCACATGACAATGACAGCAAGAGTGCTTTCGTGTTGTCTCCTTATAAAGCCATCACTTCCAATTAATGGATTAATCCTTTCATGAGGGCAGAGCCCTAACAATTCAATCACCTTGTAAAGGCCATGTCTTTTCGCATTGCTACATTGGGGATCAATCTTCACATAAGCTTTGGAGGCAACAAAAATTCAACTCGTCTATCATCTATCTATCTATCTATCTATCTATCTATCTATCTATCTATCTATCTCTTGAGGATAAATGCCTAGATACTGAAGTCTTACTGCCTGGATTACAATCTCAGAACTTTTTTTCTGTTGAGATGTATAAGCCTAGGCTGCAATACCAGTCAGTGGTAGAGGGGAAATTTAAGGATAAACTCAGATTGAGGGAAATGTGTTATTTAATTTCTTAGATTGCTCTCAAACATTTAATTCAATATTTTTCTTGAGAAGGGCTTCACAGAAATCATGTTTGAGCTAGCTGAGTCTTGATGTTCAGTTGAATACCTGAAGAAAAGAGAGAGTGTTCTAAGAGGGAAATAGCATGAGAAAAACTGAGAAGGCAAAAAAGAACAAGGTGTGTTTGCATAAACAATAGCAGATTAATTGAATATATTTTACGAAACAGAAAGCCATTTAGGCTGCTGCTACCTGACAGTCTTATAGCTGACATAATATGCATAGCACAATGTACTTCATCAGACCTATTTTGAGAATTGTAGTAAGATGCTCATTTTGGCTCAAAGAATCTATGTTCATGAGCCTTCTCATATATTAATATATCAAATTTTATATATTTAATTTCTTCATTATTTAGCAATTATTTGCATATCATATTGAGTTTTGTGCTTAATAGATTATTTAATTGTATATATTTTAAGACTTCTCTGAGCATTATTATTATATGTTCAACAGAAGCAAAAAGAATCTTAGTCTTTCTAACATTTAGCATAAATGCTGGAAAGAGATGATAACTTGTACAACTTATCATCAGTGTTCTAAAAAATTTCACTCTGCAGATGATGAGGCATTACCAAAATATGTGATTGACAGGAGGAATTCTACTTTAACCCCACATGTCTTAGCCACTTTTTTGTTTCAGGTTAATATTTTGCTTCTGACTTTATTGAGTTAAGAAATGATTTAAGAATATTGACATAGTGTTTATCCAACATAATGCTTATTATTTGCCCTTCTTTCATTTAACAGATATTTATTGTGTCCACTATGTGTGATAGGCATTGATCTAAACATTTGTGATACATTGGTGTGCCAAACAGATAAGTATACCTGCCTTGGTGGAACTTACATTCTTGTGGTTATGCACGATGAAGAAGAATATATTATAATTATTATAAGCTTGAGTTTAGAAATTGGGGTTAAATTTCAGCTCTAACTTTAATTAGCTTGGTCAAGATGCTTTTTCTCCCTACGATTCAGTTTCCCCATATGTAACTTGGGGATAATTATAGTACCGTCATATTAGGTCTATTGTGGGAATTAAGTGAGTTAATGCTTTTGAAGAGGATAATACTAATAACATTATAAAATGTGTTAAGTGCAGTTTATGTCACTAAAACTATCAGAGTATTATTTATGTCATCTTAAAAAGTAGCATTTTAGTAAAATGAGAATAATAGGAAGCTTTATTGGATGTACCAAGTATACGAATTTCTCTGGCATTATTAATATTTTACAAAAGATAACTCTTTTTCTTGCAAATATGCAAAATTGGAAAAGTAACTCATTGTTGTCTACTGCTGTTGATCTGAAAGGCAGTTTTGACTCCCCAGAGCCTTAACTGCTCTCTGATTATAAGAGTAAACATTAGATGTCTTTTTACATATGTAGGGTATTATTTAGTAAATGTCTAGTTCAGTGTACCAAACACTGTCAGTACCGTACTGACTTGAAAGAGCTTTCCAAAGTATCTAGTTTGTACCTAGAGGGGATAGTTTAAAATCAACTGAAAAAAAATTGAACTCCGTCACTTTCCCTTCCTATAATTTATTACTATTTTCAATTAAATGGCTCTTAAATCAAAAGATAACATTTATCTAAACAGCTGTTATCTGTGAATTTATGGCAGATGACTTGCCATAATAGACTTGGTTCATTTATTTATTAATTCATTTTTTTTATTCATTTGCTCATTTATTTGTTAGATTTTTTTTCATGATACTACATTAAAATCTGACTGAGGAGTTGACTTAGTGAGAGATGTAGTGAACAGAGAAACTAGAAAATAAGGCTGTAATATTGGCCCAATGCAACAAAAACAAATAATTTATGGTGGTCAGGGAAGTCTTCTTGGAGTCAAAGGTTGAAAAAAATGAGCTCTATGCACTGGCTAAGAAGCAGTCAGGTGTTAAAGGTAAGGGGCATAATTAATTTTTTGTGTTGGGGTATTTTGCAGTAAGGCAATTTTCTATCCTTGAACAAGACCCCTTCATTTAGGTAATAGGAATTAAAGTGCAAATAGCCAAAAATAAAGCTTGTTCTTTAAGAATTCTCAAGTTTTGAAGGTGGTAGGAAATTTTCTGTATACATTTAATTTGCAGTAGTTAAACCTTTCTTTTTATTTATCTTTTTATCCTTACCAATTGGAAAATATGTCAGAACTAAAACATATTCACATACACACTGAAAACCACTTTCACAGGGATGCACAATTTTCCTCCAGCCCATGTGGCCTTGAAAATGAACATATGAGGGAATAAACTGGTCTATATAAAAGTGTCTCTGATTCTTGGGTGGCTTGTGGTTAGCATTATTGTTTTTATGAACTGATTTTGGCTTCTGTGGCACATTGACCTGAGAATGGAATCTCAAAGTAAATGTTTTCCACTCTGTGGGACAGTGTGTCAAAGACGAAAGGTTTTGCTCCTTTTCCAATAACAGTTCTTTTTCTATGCATTCATGTGATGTTTGAAAGCCTTCTTCGCTATCTAGGGCAAACCATCTTCCTTTGAACAAGCATTCTGTAATTTGGGAAACTAATTTTTCAAGGCCTAAAGTTAATTCCAAACAGGGTGGGAAAACTCGCCATTTGGTATAGTTTTAAGGGTGTAGAGGGCTTGCTTTCCATGTGCAAGGAGGTGCTATTCCCAGCATCAGCCCTACTCATTTTGGTTAAGCCATGTTTCTCTAGAAGACTACTACTAACATCCTCTCTGATTTAAACCATTATCACTTTGAACAGACATTAGTTTTTTGATTATTCAGAAAGGTGGTTAAGGAATGAACAGTGGATGCATACGTTTTCACAGGGGAAAGGGAAGTGGCAGATCAGGAGTGCGGTGCATTGTCAAGTTGGATGATGAAAACTGCTATGTCCTATATACTGGAAGCAGCTGAATGGATGCCTTACCAAGGGGGAGAAGACCAAAAATGAGAAAATGAGGATGATGAGAGTTGGGGACCCCCCAAAACACACTGCCCATATAACAAATATTTCTGAGGTTTTCTCTGATTAGTGCGTGACCCTGTCTGGAGTTTCTGTGATTACAGAGAGGCTATATCTGACCCCCTGAAACATTTGGCCTATGAGAGAGCTACTCCAGGGATTCTGAGTCAGGATGTAGCATTAGGGCTACTTCATGCAAAACTGGAGTTACTTAAATGATTCAAGGCCTTAATATTCTCATAAATGAAAATCTGGAACACCCTTTAGAATTTCAGAAAGGCTGACTTTTCTTCAAAGTGTGAACCCTTCAGTCGCAGCCTGGTCTGTGGTGCACTAAGGTAAATATCAGGCCTCTGTCACACTGTCCTCTCTGATGGATGTTCTGGATCCATGTGATAGTCCTGAATTTCTGGTTTCATATGCCCGTGTCCTTGTATGCCCAGCTTTTTCCCTTTTCAAACCCTTCCCACATGTGTCTCCACCAGTGTCCCCATCTCTCCTTAGCTCTGCCCTCATTTCTCTCTCCACCTCACTGTGATTTCTGAACAAACAGAATCACAGTAGCTTCAGCTTCCTGTGTGTGACAATTAGAATTGAGTCTTGTTCTTGGGCTGGCCCAGGCTACCTTGATCCCTCACTCCAAAGGCTTTTTGTTGTTTCTGACTAGACCCAGGTTTTTCTTTCTTACCAAGTGGCACAATGATTTAGCCAGTTGCTCATGCTATTTATGTACAACACGTCCTTCAACTCAACCCTGTCCCTGATCCATCACTGATTTCTACTGACTTCATGTCTTCAGTCCACTTTCCTCTCCATCTTCATTGCTACCATCAGAGACAAGACCACCACCTAGACTGTAGGATACCCTTTCACGTGGACTATTTGATACCCTTTCCATAGATCTGCCGGCTTCCACTCTTGCTTTTCCACAACCTGTTTCTCACCTGGTCCCAAGTCTGATCTTCCCAGATGTGAATTGGGCTCATATCATTCCTGAGATTAAAAGCTTTCAATGTCTTTCTGTTGAACTTAAAATAAAATCAGCTTCTTACCAAGACTGACAAGGCCTGGTGTGACCTTGCCCTGCCACTGTTTCTACAACTTCATTTGGTATCATTCTCTCTCTTGCTCCTGATGATATACATGCTTCAGGCACAATGACTTTCTTTTAGCTCCTTTGTCATATGATGCTCTTCTGCATCTTAGAACATCTGACTGAGATAACCTTTTATTTCTTCTATGACTGGATCTTTCTGTTCCTTTATCCACTTTAGTGCTATCTCAATCCTCAGATTTTTATTTGTCCCACTTATCACAACATTCAATTAACTTAGTTATTTTTTGGTTTATGCATTTGTTCTGTCTCCTGTACCTGTAAGTGCTTTTTAAGGTCATAGTCCCACCAGTCTTTCTCACTCTTGTATTGAGATTGTAGTATAGTCCCAGACATACAGTAGCTGCTCAATAAATACTTAATATACAAACAGCCAGTTGTTCCTGATACTTCAGATAAGGACCACATCACTGCTTACTGAGGTCTGCTCCTCAGAACATGTCTCTGATTCTACATGACTATCCAAACATAGATTAAATTTGCATCTGCATGAATTGAATTTAAACCTCTCAGAAACTGTTACGTTTCTAGCCATTTCTCTCTAAATATACTGCTAAACAGGATTTTTACACTGAACCTAAAGAATTATTGTTGCGAGCATTTTAGGTTTTGAAATATATTAGTCAGCTAGTGCAAAACCATGCATACAACTTATTATTTCATTTATTTCTTAAATTATTTTTTTAATTGAAACGTGGTTGACTATACATATTTGTGGGGTACAGAGTTGACTGTCAGTATTTGCATATAATATGTGATGATCAAATCAGTGTTACTGGCATGTTCATCATTACAAATCATAATTATTCCTTGTGTCCATTACCCAATTTTTCCTTACTCCCCTCCTCCTTTCCTTCCTCTAGTAACCATACAATTGATTTTATAGAGTTTTCCCAAACAAGTCAGGCATGCCATAAACCTTCTGAGATTTTACTTAAAAGATAGCTTTCCTAGCCATGCACATCTCTCTGTTTTCCCACCTCATCACATCTCTTATCTATTTAGGAGGCTAATTGCAAAAAATTCATAGATGTAATTGCATTGAAACATCCGAATGAGCTATTCTTTTGAAGTAAAACTGAATATCTGACCGCAGTTATTAGCTCCAAAGTATATCTGACCCAATGGCATTCAATGGCCTGTATCTCATCACTGTGTTGTGGAAAAGGCTTGACTCTAATTCAGGAGTTTAAACTTTGCTCACTATACATTTTCTTTTCAGTAATGTTAATTACCTAATTTACGAGACACAAATAAGCTATAATTAGCATGGTGCTTTGATATTTTATTTCTGACAACAGGAAGATGATTACCTTCAAATATAATAAAAGATTTAAATCTAAGTAAGGATCTAAATTACAGTCGTTGAGTTGTGAAGAAAAGTGAATTCACTTAATCCCCATTTGCATGTGCCAATTAGTTAAGTATTAATCAATTTCCTATATAAATGGAAATGAGGATACCGGGATTCTTTGGTAAGATAATGTTTCTCATTAACACAAACACAACCTCCTGACATTTCATGAAAAAAAAAAAAATCTTCCACTTTCCATTTTTCTTCTTCAAAATATCTACTGGCTTATTTTTCTATAGTTATGGAATCTGTGCATCCTAACACATTTGTAGAGATCTTTTCAGAATTTCCCTTAGAATTTAATAATAAAAAATACCTACTGAACAGAACTTAGAGTATGCATTAATTATCTTTCTTGACTTAAAAATGTTTTAAATGTCAAAACTCAATTTGATGTATTTAGGTATAGGAAAGTAAAGAATGCAGGAACTGGAAAATTTCAGATGAGCTATGCTCCAGTTAACCTGTTATCTCTATCTATCTGTCTGTCTGTCTATCTATCTACCTATCATCTTCTCTATCTATACCTAATCTAGACTAATCTAGATATGTAGTATGCACACACATATACATATGTTTAAAGTACTTACATTTAAAACATATACTGGCAATAATAAGTCAATTAAGTGGGTCAGATTTCTTGATATTTGAAAAGATAGTTGATATTTGAAAAATCAAAGGAACAGAAATTTCAATGTGACTATAAAATAAATGAAGCATTTTTAAAAAGTGTTTTTGCAGAACTTTCAGCTTTAAAGCTCAATTTTGCACAGTGCAGGGCTGACATAGATGTGAAATTCATAGGAGCATGGATATATCAGTGTTCTCTGTCTTTTAGAGTTACTTCTCTAGGGTATATTTGTTCCATGGCAACCAGGCACTGCATCATCTTTTGACATGCCCCTAAAATTCAAATTAAAAAATTATTACTGCAGGAAGAAAGAAACTAAAATAAAACCAGGATGGGCCTTCAAAATGTGGTTAATGTGGGAAATACTGTAATAAGATGAATAGACTAATGGTCTGTTTCTCTACCTTATTAAAAATTTAAGTTTTAGGTGCTTCTGAGTATCACCTGGCCAATAGAATCCCAAATTACACCTTTTTGTTTATCCACTGGATTTTTTCTCTACCATTTATAAAAGATAATGTCAATTATTGTGATTATTTAGATGTTTCAACCAAATCACAAACTTATAAAGATAATGATGTAGATTACAGGAATATCTAATGCGCTTAAAGTGTTTTCCTTTCTTTTGTTCGTTCAACTAAATGAACAAAAACTACCTACAATCCTAAGACTTGAAAATAATTAATGAGTGAATAGCCTTCTCTTCCTACTCTCATTATTAAAATCTCAGTTTCCAGCAATAACTATAATTAATATTTTAGTGCATATCTTTGAAGTTTTTTCTTAATTCTATTCAAAAATATTCACACACGCATACATACAAATATACACACATTTTTCAAAAATGAAATTATGTCAATAAATACGGTTATACCATAATTTGTTTAACTCTTTCCTTATTGGTGTCTGCTTAGGGATTTGTGTTTGTTTTTTGTTTTTCTGATTACAAATGGTGCCTCAGTGGGAATCCTAGTAGAAACATTTATGTCCTAGTGAGTTTCTTATCTTTTGTTGTTTGTTTTCTTTTTGCTTAATCACTGTCCAAAAAGGTTGGACTTCTTCCAGTTCCAGAAACAGTCTGGGACTAATTTTCTTGCACCTTCATCATCTCTGATTTTTTTTAATTTTAATTTTTTATTATTAGCATATTCATTCTTACAAGTTGTGATTTTTCTTTATGCCCTTTACCTGACCTATCACTCCCCAAACCCCTCTCTTCCTCCCCAACATTTCTAGAATCCTTAGGTTTGTTCTCTCCTTCTGAAAGTTCAATGTACTGTTGTCATCTTTTCTTTCTTTCTTCCTTCCTTTTCTTTTCTTCCCTCCTTTCCTTCCTTCCTTCTTTCTTAACACCCAGGTATGACTGAGAACATGAGTATTTCTCTTTGGAGCTGCCCTTTCCCTCACATCCCTGCCAGCATTTATAATCAATCTTCTTAATTTTTGTTAATCTTATGGTAATGTTTTATACTTCCTTTCATACTAATGAGGTAGAGCATCTTGAAAGTGTTTGTATACTGTCCATTTTCATTGTCTTTTTCTTGGAGGCCCTGTTTCTCGTGGTGTTTTGAATATACCTAAGACTGTAAAAGCAATACATTTATGGTCAATATGGAGGCTTAAAATTCAGAACAAGATTTAAATCCACATGTTTTTCCTAATTACCTGATAAAATAATTAAGTTCTCTTAACACTTCTTTTATCTTCCTCTTTGGCTTCAACATCTAAAAGGCTTAAAATTCAGAACAAGATTTAAATCCACATGTTTTTCCTAATTACATGATAAAATAATTAAGTTCTCTTAACACTTCTTTTATCTTCCTCTTTGGCTTCAACATCTAAAGTTTGTTCTTCATTTGTCTAGGATATGAAACCAATTGACTAGGGGTATGACCCATGAACCCATAAAACAAAATATTTGAAAAAACTTTGCATCTGAATTGATGAGTGGATATATTTTGTAATGCTACTAATGGCTAAATGTCTTGAAGACTTATCCAGCTAACACTTAGAGTTAACAGTTCACTTACAGCCTGGAAGCTAGGATTATTTAATAGTTGTCACTATGAGAAAGCAGTCACACAAATTGTAATTTATCACTAAAAATGTTGGGAGTATAGCTGTCTAGATAGGGGCCAGTTTATACACATACATACACACACACAGATGTATATACATATATACGCATACTATACATATATGAGTAATGTATATGTTTGTGTATGTATGTCTTGATGCATGTATATAGATATACCTATAGCTAAATAGATTGTTTAAAAAAATGTGTATTTGTGATTTCAAGGGAATATCTATTTTAGCAAGATGGCTGATTACAAGGTCAATATGCGAAAGTAAATTTTATTTTGTGTACTGGAAGCAATTAGAAAATGAAATAAACACACACCACAATTATTGATTAATTGGTTCTATTGTTGGTGGAAATTTATGTTGCTCCAGTTACAAATATAGTAAGAAAATAGTACATACTGCATAACTACACTTATGTAAAGTTCAAAAATAGGCGAAGTGATTATTGGTGATAGGAGTCATGGTGATGTCAGAGATAGGGCCTGGGGGGCCTGATAGTCTGACTCAACCAACCCAGTCCTCTTACCAGGTTCTTGACTCCACCACAGGAAGGAATTCAAAGGCAGAGTCACAGAAGAAAGTGAGAACAAGTTTAATAGGCAAGAAATACAGGTTCCACAGAGAGAGTGTGGCATAGCTCCAGAGACTGAACAGGGCCCACACCAAGTTTAACACAGAAGTAAGTTCAGTACAGACATCAAGTCTAACATAAAAGCAAGAAAAACATACTAAATGTTTTTAGGCTGGCTCAAGAGAATGAGCGAAATGTTCAGTACAGACTGCAGGCTGGCTCAACAGAATGAGCAGCTGCCTGCTGAAAGTAAGTTTGCTAGAGTAAAGTATACACACCTCAGTCAGCGAAAAGAATACACACCTAGTCACCTCAGTCAGTAAAGTATACACACCTAAGAATTATATAATTAATTCTTTCCAGTGGGTTGCCTCTAGGAAAGTGAGCAACAATCCCACTTTCTGTTGGGATTTCACTTTTATAGTTTCTTTATTTAATGAATATTCAATTAAGGAGTGGTTCCCAGTTGTGTAACATTTAGTCTTGCAAATGTTCAGTCTCTTCCTGGAGCATGTTCATTGGTCAAATCCCATCACATGTACCAGGCACATTCAAGAATGTTCTTTGCTCTCTATCACCCCTAGTGGAAGGTCACTCAGATACCAGGGTTATATAATCCATCTCTACTGAGCATGACCAGCCACTGGATTTGCATAAGCTAGCCCCTTATGGTCTCATTTTCTCATGTTGGTGCTGAAAATAGGTCTAACTAGCAACAGTAACTTTGGGAGAGCCTAGAGGAGGGGGCCTGAGACCTCAGGGAGTGGCTAGAAACCCAGAGTCATGTCCTAAAACCCAAGCTCAGGGAAATGGAGAACCTCCTATATCGATAGCAGAGATTACCTTTGGAAAGCAGTGATTATGAAGGGACACATGGGGACATCTGGGGTTCCATTCCTAGATCTATCTGGTGTTTACCCAGCTGTGTTTGCTTTGCAAAAATTTAATAACTTGTATGATTTGTATTCTTTTCTGTATCTATGTTATGCTTCAACCAAATGTTAATATACTTTTGTAGCCTCTATAATATGGGTGATAATTAAGTCAGATCAATAGTACCATGTCACATGAGTAATAAATCTTTAGTAAAGTTTAAATAGTGACACTTCTGAATGGCATTCATTTAAGAATCTGTAATACTTTTGATAGTATTTTAGAAAGTCAACATTAAAAAAAAATCAGTCTGACTTGGAAATGGCTTAAACTTCTTAGTTAATATGGCTGTTTTTTAAATATTTTTTTAACCTTTCCAGTAGTTGATGTTTTTTCTCAAACATGATTAATAATGAAAAATTCAAAATTTCAGAACAATTCTTTTTAATTCACAGATAATTCTTAATTATGAAAATATTCTATTTTTAAAATGCAAAATATTAGACAGAAGTAATTATATAATTGCTCTTTGAGAATAGCAAAAGTTATCAGGGAAGTATGGATTGTTGGCAATGGTCATATATTCTACATGCCACTATTGGAAGGTGGCTATGATTATATCATAATACAATATTAACTTGCAGTGCTTTCTTTATATTAGATACATACAGTCAACTCACTGCTCTAGTAATTTACTTCAACTTTCCTGAGGTATTGGTATTTAGACTTTCTAAAGTCTTTTATTGTCATAAACCACTTTATTTAATTCTTTCATCTCAGAAATGGGAATTCTATCACCTTCCTGACATTATAGTGACATGATGATTAATTAGTTAATGTTTGTAAAGTGCTTTGAGGATGTAAAGAGCTAGATAAGTGTTAAGCACTGTTAAGTATCACTATCAATCAACATAATGTTTTATTGTACAGAATCTCTTGCTACTTCAAATGCAGTATACTAATTTAGTTAATGTGAGAGTTCTTGTGAAATTAATGTAACAAATTTAGCAGAAATTTTATAAATTATAAAGACACAGTAGGGATCAGAGAGTTATACTGATTTATTTATTTGGTATTTTAGTTTGTACCTATTATTCATTTTTATGTTCAATAAAAAGCAAGAAAAATGTCTGATTTTAATTTTCCATTTAATTTTATGTATTAAAAATACTTAAATAATAATCTGTGCTTACATCTCCTTAGCTGTCCTGGATTTTTAATCCAGTATTTGATTTCCGAAAGTATTGTTTCCCTCTTTTAAAGAATATCTGAGGGCTGGAGGTACAATCCATTTATCCTTGTATCTTCATAAAATATAATAAATGACTTTACATTAATAAAAATAAGTGACAAGAATTTTGTAATAAGGGTTTTAGGTACTATAAGGAAATTTTTACATTTAGTAGAAGTAGTCTAAGAATGAGTGAAAAAGTGTTGATATAGTCCTCATATATTGAGTCTAAGCCCAAATGTACAGACTAATAAAGAAGGTAAGAAACACAAATTCTTTTTCATTTCTTTAAATACCAGAGGACACTCATATTCTTTGTGTAGGAATTAAGCACTAAATCAAGTTTACTTATCCACATTTAATATAGAAATGAGAAAATAATAACTAGAAAATAATTTGTTGTTATTAAAAATAGTTAATAAAGCATTAAAAAATACCCCAAACATAATGTAAGTACATGAAAATATATTGCACTCTTTGTTGTAGCATATAATTTTACTCTTTTGGGGGAAGGTTGAAAACATATAATGAACAGAAGGAGAGAGCAAACACAAAGTTTATGTACCCTAGATTGCTTTCTCTTGCTTTTGTAGACCTAAGGAAATTCCTTCTCTGTGTCGACGTCAGTATTTGCGTGAGAATAATCTGAGAACAGCAAATGATTTAATTAGGTAACTGACTTTGCAAAAACAAACCACATTTTAAAAACATATAGATCCCAGAATCCGCACCCATTCTGGGAAATTATTTTCCTGGGTTCCTAAAGATCATCTAGTATAATCTTTTAGATGAGAACACCGAGTTTCAACACATTCCTGTAGTGTGCCTAGGGCACAGGACTGTATACGTGGACTGCTCAGTGCAGTACTCCTGTCCTGCTCATCTCACCACTGCATGTGGGTAAGGAACTGAGCACAGGTTTTGGAATTAGGGAGCCCTGGTCTGGGACCAGCTTCTGGCGTTGCCACTTTCTGTTTGTGGCAGTGACTTTGAGCATATCTCGTCTCTGAGTCTCACTTTTGGTTCCTTATAAAATGGGGGAACGATGACTGCGTTTCAGGATTGCTATAAAGATTACTGACAATGTTCCATAAGTGCCCAGTGCAGAGCCTGATATATTAAGCAGAGGCTTAATAAATAACTGATGGTTAAATATAATTAGCCTACAATCCTTTTACACATATTTATCTGACTTAGAAAGTGGTGATTATTACTCTACCATATTATAAGAGGGTACTTCAAAAAGTTCCTGGAAAAACAGAATTAAAGGGTAATACAAATCTTTCCTTGAACTTTCTGAAGTACCCTTGTATCAATTATATTAGTATAGTAGCTTACACTAAATGACCCTCTACATTCAATTACACAACAATTGTTAGGTTGGTGTTTTATTTCTATTTTATAAATGGGAAAACTGATCCTCAGAGAGATTAATATATATGTGTAACACAATCAAGACTCATGGAAATTTAGAAATCAACCGAAGGCCACAAAGCTTGTGTCCAGGGACTTGGACCTCTGTCAGGTTGGTCTGTCTTCCCTTCTGCACCTTATACGATAGCTACCTACCTAGATGACTTATTAATTTTACCCTGTAGCAGGAATCCTACGTATTGACAAGAGAAATCCCCCTAAGAGGGAAGAGTATGAAAAATGAGAGCAGGAAAAGGAGAAAGAAATAGATAAGGGTAGAAGAATTCAAAATGTGGTAAGTTGGGGTCTTAAATAACAAATTCCATAGATACATTCTTCATTAATTTAAACCCAGACTATTTTGTCACTCTGGTGTAAAATTAATTCCAAAAGTGCTTGAATTTTTTTTTTCTCAGTCTTAGTTTACTATCAGTTAGACGAGGTCAGTTTACATAATATCCTCTCTTTGCCACCAATTTCACCAACTAAAATAAACTCAATGTAGTATCTGTTACTTACATAGCACTCATTTGTCACTGGTGAGTGCACATTATGCCCTCCACTGTGGCAGGGACTTTATCCACGGTTCCTCGGGGAACCAGAGTATATCACTTACAGTCCTTGGTGAGCTCATAAAGCTATTTATAATGCGTAACACAACCATTAATAGCTTAAATATTTATAATCATATTTAATAGCTATATATCACTGGTACAACAAAAAATAATACATATGGAGAGAAAATGGTTTGTGTCTCAAAGGCAAAACTGGTTTCTTTACCTTTAAATGCACTTGGGAGGAAAACCAGATTAGCATTTGAACAAAACTCAAGAAAAAAGTGTCCCAGAATTTCTGTAGCTTATTCTTATAGCTTTGTCCCTTACATGAACACTGCATTTTTTTTTTTGGAGTTTTACTTTTCTTTCCATCCTGTGTCCTGTGTCCAGTTAGTTAATGTTCACTTAGTGCATGTAATAAACATCTCAAGTTAACCTATGCAAAACTGAACACCTGACCCCACCCTTCCAAACCTGCTGCACTTGGAATCGTCTCTCCTAGTCGATGTCACATTCCGTTTTGTTGCTCAGTCCGCAAACCTCCGAGTCATCTTTACCTCCTGTCTTTCTCTCCTCTTTATCTGGGTCCGCTTATTAGAAACATATTCATAAACATAAGATGTCTTATAGTTTCAGAAGGTTCACAGATGCTCTGAAATCTAGAAACTATAGATTAAGACCCCCTATCTAACGCCTCCTCCAGGATCATGGTCACATTATGCTTCAAAGTTTTTATTGTAAAATAATATGTAATAAAATATGATTCTCCATTTTCCAAGAAATAAGTATTACTTTAATAGTTGGTTGTTTTATTAAACTTTTTTTTCTTCAAAATATTTTAATATTTACTTGTACATATTTGTGGAGTACAGTACATTGTTTCAATGTATGCACATTCTGCACAACAATTCACTTAGGGAAGATAGCGTAGTTTAGTATCCATAAGTTCACCACTCCCCACTTACTCCCCAGCTTCTGATAACCATTATTCTACTCTCTACTTCTTTCTTTCTTTTTTTTTCTTTTAGATTCCATGTGAATGAGATCATGCAGTATTTGTCTTTCTGTGCCTGACTCACTTCACTTAACACGATGGTTTCCAGTTCCATCCATGTTGCTGCAAATGATAGGATATCATTTCTTTTTATTGCTGAATAGTATTCCATTGTGTATATGCACCATATTTTTTTTAATCCATTTATCCATCGATGAGCACTTAGGTTGGTTCTATCTCTTGGCTATTGTGAATAGCGTTGTGATGAACATGGGAGTGCAGGTGTCTGTTTGATGTATTGATTTCATTTCCTGGGTCATAAGGTGGATCTATTGGGCCGGCCTGTGGCTCACTCGGGAGAGTGCGGTGCTGATAAGGTGGATCTATTTTTAGTTTTCTGAGGAACCTCCATACTGTTTTACACAATGATGGTGACAATTTACATTCCCACCAACAATGTAGGAGGATTCCCTTTTCTCCACATCCTCACCAGTATTTATTATTTTCTGTTTTGTTGACAATAGCCATTCTAACCAGGGTGAGATGATATATCATTGTGGTTTTAATTTACATTTCCCTGCTGATTAGTGATTTGGAGAATTTTTTCATGTGCTTGTTGGCCATTTGTATGTCTTCTTTTGAGAAATATTTGCTTAGATCTGTTGCCCACTTTTTAATCAGGTTATTTGTCTTTTTGCTGTTGAGTTGTTTGAGTTCCTTATATAGTCTGGACATTAGCCCCTTGTCTGATGTGTAGTTTGCAAACACTTTCTCCCATTCTGTAGGTTGTCTCTTCACTTGTTAATAGTGTCCCGTGCTGCGTAGAAGCTTTCGGTTTGATGTAGTCCCATTCATGTATTTTTGCTTTAGTTGCCTGTTCCTTTGCAGTTTTGCTCAAAAAATTGTTGCCCATTCCCATTTCGTGTTGCATTTCTCCTGTGTTTTCTTCTAGTAGTTTTATAGTTTCATGTCCTAAATTTAGGTCTTCAATCCATTTTGAGTTGATTTTTGTGTATGTTTAGAGATAGGGGTCTAGTTTTAATTTTCTGCATATAGATACCCAGTTTTTTCAGCACCATTTTTTGAAGAGGCTGTCCTTTCCAACTGTATGTTCTTAGCACCTTTGTCAAAAATCAGTTGGCTATAAGTATGTAGGTTTATTTCTGGGCTTTCTATTCTGTTCCATTGGTCTACTTGTCTATTTTTATGCCAGCACCATGATTTGGTTACTAGCACTTTCAGTAAATTTGAAGTCAGGAAGCATGATGCCTCCAACTTTGTTCTTTTTGTTCAATATTGCTTTAGCTATACAGGATCTTTTGTGGCTCCATACAGATTTTAAGATTTTTTTTTTTTTATTTCTGCGAAGGACATCATTGGTATTTTGATAGGGATTGCATTGAATGTATAGATTGCTTTGGGTAATGTGAACATTTTGATGATGTTAATTCTTCTGACCCATGAGCATGGGATCTCCATTTATTTGTATCCTCTTCAAATTTTTTCACTAATGTTTTGTAGTTTTCATTGTAGAGGTCTTTCACCTCCTGCATTAAATTTACTACTAGGTATTTATTCTTTTTGGTAGCTGTTGCAAATAGGATTACTTTCTTGACTCCTTTTTTGGCTACTTTGTTAATTGGGTATAGGAAGGCTATGGATTTTTGTGTGTTGATTTTGTATCCTACCACTATACTGAATTTGTTTATTAGTTCTAATAATTTTTTGGTGGAGTCTTTATGGTTTTCCATGTATAGGATGATATCATCTGCAAATAGGGATAGTTTGTCTTCCTCCTTTCTGATTTGGATGACCTTTATTGCTTTCTCTTGATTTGTTGCACTGGCCACAACTTTCAGTCCAATGGGCAAAGTAGGCATCCTTATCCTGTTCCAGATCCGAGGATAAGCCTCTAATTTTTTCCATTCACTAACATTGGCTGTAGGCTTTTTGTATATGGCCTTTATTGCATTGTGTTACGTTCCTTTTATACCTAAGTTGTTGAGTGTTTTGTCATGAAGTGGTGTTGGATTTTCTCAAATCTTTTTCTGCATCTATTGAAATGATCATATAGTTTTTTTCCTTCATGCTGTTGATGTGCTGTATCACATTTATAGATTTGCTTATGTTGAACCCTCTGCATCCATGGGATGAATCCCACTTGATCATGGTGGATAATCTTTTTAATGTGTTATTGGATTCTGTTTTCTAGTGTTCAGTAGAAGTTGGCAGTAAAGCCATCTGGTCTTGCAGTTTTCTTTGTTAGGAGATTTTTTATTACTGCTTCAATCTCATTACTCATTATTTGTCTGTTTAGATTTTCTAGTTCTTCATGATTCAGTCTTGGTAAATGGTCTGTGTCCAGGAATGCATCCATTTCTTCAAGGTTTTCCAGTTTGTCTGCACATGGATGTTCATAGTAGTCTCTTATGATCCTTTGTATTTCTGTGGTATCAGTTGTAATATTTCTTCTTCATTTCTGACTTTGAGTCTTTTCTATTTTTTCCTTTGTTAGACTAGCTAAAGGGTTATCAATTTTGTTTAACTTTTCAAAAAAACAACTATTTATTTCATTGATCTATTGTATTTTTTTTTTTGAAACCTCTAATTCATTTATTTCTGCTCTGATCTTTGTTATTTCTCTACTAGGTTATCAATTTTGTTTAACTTTTCAAAAAAACAACTATTTATTTCATTGATCTATTGTATTTTTTTTTTTTGAAACCTCTAATTCATTTATTTCTGCTCTGATCTTTGTTATTTCTCTACTACAGATTTTGGGGTTGTTCTTGTTTTCCCAGCTCCTTGAGGTACAATGTTAGGTAGTTTATTTGCAGTCATTTTTTTTTTTCTTATTTGATGTAGGCATTTATTGTTATAAACTTCCCTCTTAGAACTACTTTAGCTGTATCCCATAGCTTCTGGTATGTTGTGTTTTAGTTTTCATTTGTCTCCAGGAAATTAAAAAATTTTTCTTCTCGATTACTTCTTTGACCCATTTGTTATTTAGAAGCATTTTAATTTCCATGTATTTGAAAGATTTCTAGTGTCCCTTTTGTTGTTGATTTCTGGTTTTATTTCCTTGTGAGCAGACAAAGTAGTTGATATTTTAATTTTTAAAAATTTGTTGACACTTGCTTTGTGTCCTAACATTTGGTCTATTCTAGAGAGTGTTCCCTGTGCTTCTGAGAAGAATGCGTATTGTGCAGCTGTTGAATGAAATGGTCTATAAATGGTAATTAGGTTAAGTTGTCCTATAGTTGAGATTAATTCCGGTGTTTCCTGGTTAATTTTCTGCCTTAATGATCTGTCCTTTGCTGAAAATGGGGTATGAAAGTCTCCAACTATTATTGTGTTGGAGTCTATCTCTCTTGTTAGGTCCAATAGTAATTGCTTTGTATAACTGAGTGCTCCAGAGTTGGGGAAATATATATTTAGAATAACTATAACTTTTTTTTGTAAGTCTTAATGGTAACCATAACACAAAACTTAAAAGAGACACACTAAAAATACATAGCAAGAAATCAAAATGTAAAGCTGGAGAAAACCACTCAACCACAAAGGAAATCAGTAAGACTGAATAAAGGATCTACAAAAAAATCAGAAAAAAAGAGCAAAATGGCAGTAATGAGTCCCTATATATTAATAATAAGCCTAAACTTAAATGAATTGAATGCCCCAATTAAAAGACACAGAGTGACCGAATGAATTATAAAACAAGAACTAACAATATACTGCCAACAAGAAACCTGATAAAGGCACATATGTGTTGAAAGTGAAGGGATGGAAAAATATTCCATGCAAATGGAAGCTAAAAAATAGCAGGAATAGCTAAGTTTATATCAGATAAAATAGACTTTGAGCCAAGGAAAGTAAAAAAAAGATAAGGAAAGTCATTATAAAACGATAAAGTATCAATTCAACAAGAGGATATAATAGTTGGTTCTTTTAATCAACAGAATATAGTACCTTAATTGGCACTTCTCATTTTCTCTTCAAATATTGATAGAAAGAAAGTCTTAAGTGGAAAATCAGTCATGAAGGAGCTTAAGAGTCAGGTAAGGGACCTCAGGTCTGCCTTAATAGATTCTAGACAACTTAAGTATTAAGGAAATGATCAAAAGACAGGGTTTCTGTAGCTCATTAGGCTTCATTTTTAATTTAATTTTTATTTTTTATATACACACGTGTGGGGTACAATGTTGATTTTCAATATTTGTGTAGAATGTGTGGTGGTTAGATCAATATAGTTAGCTTATTCATCATTACAATATGCAATCATTCTTTGTGTACATTGACCAATTCCTCATTAGCCCCCTCCCACTCCCCCTCCCCTCCCCTTTTCCACTTCTAGTTTTCTTAAAGTTCAATATATTTCTGTGATTGTTGTTTCTTTTTTTTCTTTTTCTCTGTCTGTCTTTATTGTTCATTTGCTTATTTATGGATTCAGCTCCCAGCTACGAGTGAGAAGATGCAGTATTTTTCTTTCTGTACCTGGGTTATTTCATTTAGGATAATTACCTCCAGGCTCATCCACGTTGCTGAAAATGGGAGAATTTCATTCTTTTTTATGGCTGAGTAGTATTTCATTGTGTATATATACCACAATTTCCTTATCCAGTCATCCATTAATGGACATTCAGGTTGGTTCCATTGCCTAGCTATTGTAAATAGAGCTGCAATAAACATGGGACTGCAGGTATTCCTTTGACCTCATATTTTCCAATCCTCTGGATAAATCCCCAGGAGTGGGATTGCTGGATCATACAGAAGTTCTATCTGTGGTTGTTTAAGGAACCTCCATACTATTCTCCTTAATGGCTGTGCTAATTTACAGTCCCACCAACAGTGCAGGAGTGTTCCTCTCTCTCCACATCCTCACCGGCATTTGTTATTCTCTGTCTTTTTTATAATTGCCAGTCTGATTGGGGTGAGATGATATCTCAAAGTGGTTTTGATTTGCATTTCCTTGATGATTAGTAATGTTGAGCGTTTTTCCATATACCTATTGGTCATTTGTATGTCTTCCTTTGAGAAATGTCTATTCAGCTCCTTTGACCATTTTAAAATTAGATTATTTGGTTTTTTTGCTGTAAAGTTGTCTGAATTCTTTGTATATTCTGGATATTAATCCCTTGTCAGATGCATATTTTACAAATATTTTCTCACATTCTATAGGATGACTTTTAACTCTATTGATTGTTTCCTTTGCTGTGTAGAAGCTTTTTGTTTGATATAATTCCACTTGTTTATTTTTATTTTGTTGCCTGTGCTTTTGGGGTGTTATTCATAAAGTCATTGCCCAGTACTAAATCCTGGAGTGTTTCACCTATGTTTTCTTCTAGGAGTTTCAAAGTTTCATGCCTTATATTTAGGTGTCTAATCCATTTTGAGTTGATTTTGATATATGGTGAAAGGTACAGATCAAGTTTCATTCTTCTACAAATGGATATCCAGTTTTCCCAGCACCATTCATTGAAGAGGCAGTCTTTTCCACAATGTATGTTCTTGGTGCCTTTGTCAAAGATCGGTTGGCACTAAATACGTGGGTTGATTTCTGGGTTCTCTATTCTGTTACACTGGTCCATGTGTCTGTTTTTATGCCAGTACCATGCTGTTTTTGTTACTACAGATTTGTAATATAGTTTGAATTCAGGAAGTATAATGCCTCCAACTTTACCTTTTTGCTCAGAATTTCTTTGACTATTCAGTGACTTTTGTTATTCTATAGAGAAATTAATACCAGTTCTTTCCAAACTATTTCAAAAAATTGAAACAGAAATCATTCTCCCAAACTAATTCTATGAAGCCAGCATCACCCTGATACTAAAACCAGACAAAAATACAACAAAAAAAGAAAACTACAGCCTAATATCCTTGATGAATTTAGATGCTAAAATCCTCAACAAAATACTAGCAAACAGAGTACAGCAACATATCAAAAAGATCATACATCATGATCAAGTGAGATTCATCCCAGGAATGCAAGGATGGTTCAACATACTCAAGTCAATAAATGTGATGTACTGCATCAACAAAGTCAAGAACAAAAAACATATAATCATCTCAAAAGATGCACAAAAAGCATCTGATAAAATTCAACAGTACTTCATAAAAAAGACTCTCAACAAAGTAGGTATAGAATGAAGGTATCTCAAAATAATAAAAACCATATATGATGAACCCACTGCCAATATCATCCTGAATCAGGAAAAGCTGAAAGCTTTCCCCTTAAGATCAGGAACAAGATGAGGATGTCCACTCTCTCCACTCCTTTTTAACATAATATTGGAGGTGCTTGCCAGGGCAATTAGACAAGAGAAAGAAATAAAGGGCATCCAAATAGGTAAAGAGGAAATCAATGTCCTCGTTCGCAGAAGACATGATTCTATACATAGAAAACCCAGGAGACTCTACCAAAAAATTCTTAGAGCTGATAAATGCATTCTGTAAGGTTACAGGATATAAAATCAACATTCAGAAATCGGTAGCATTTTTATACATCAATAACAAAAAGCTGCATATATCTGCTAAAACTTGGAGTGGCCTCACAATACTTTTCAATACATTCCTTAACATGGTCCCTTCCAATTGATCTGAGTTGGTTAATAGGTGAAACTTATTTACCATTCTCTCCCTGTAGTACAATAGTTTTAACATAGCTTATCATCTTGTCTTGCTAAGGAATTAAGTCTTTTTTTCCACTGAAAAGATTTAAACAATGTATTGCACAACTTTATCTCTGAGATTGTCTGATGTACTTTACTCTTTATTAAATTGGTCTATGTATCTTGAATAAATCCAAGAATATATCTTTTTCATTTGTAGGGAGTAGGTGGTATAACATACCTAACAATTTTTAGGAAGCCTAATAAATTATCACCAATTCTAAAATTCTGAGTATAAGTAACTGAGTTTAAGAAATAACATTGAATAACATTATTTAAAAATATTTAAGAACTAAGAACACATTTAGATATACCTTTGGTATCTGATGTGGCAGACTTTTCATGCTTAATAAAGATGCATGTTTTTCCTTATTATTACTCATGTGATTTATAAGTTTCCTCTTAAAATCAATATAATGTTTAAAAAAAGAATCTGAGAATAAACAGCATGAATATATATAGTGTAATATTCTTTGCTTTCCTTAACTTGAAGCATAAAAGCCTTTCAGCAACCAATGTTAAATTCTTAAAATAGACTGCATTATCTTCAACCATATTATCTATTCCCGTGTGTCATAAAATGATGAAGTTTCTACCAGAATACCAGGAAATATACAAAAGGAGTCAGTAAGCGGTATCGTTTTTGTAACGCCTTCTGGGAGAGATGCTAAATTTAATGCAGTCTTTTTTGTGTAACATAATAAAATAATGAAAAATATTTTAGTTATTAAAAGCATCTTAAGTTCGGATATACTACATTAAATTTTCTCTGATTTGAAACACTGTGTAAAAATGTGAAAGGAGGATGTTGCATTCCCACTAATATTCATTCATTAATTAAACAGATATTTTGAGTGCCTTCTAGATCTTAGTTGTTCTAGACTACAGCAATGAAAACAAAAACAAAACAAATCTCTTGCTATAGTAGGCAGGCTCTAAAATAGCACCCAGTGTTCTCTGCCTCTTGGTATCCAGATCCTTGTGCAATACCTTCCCCTGAGTGTTTGCTGGATCTAATGACTCATTTCTAATGAATATAATATAGCAAACATAATGAAGTGACATTCCCATGATTAGGTTACAAAAAGACTTGATTTCTGTCTTGCTTGAGCTTTCTCCTGCTCCCTTTCTTTTTCTCTCCAGTAGGCCTCACTTTGGGGAAAACAATCTAACTACCGTGTTGTGAGTGCCCTATATAGAGGCCAAATTGACAGGGAACTGATATCTCTGGCCAACAGCCAGTGAGGACCTGGGCATGCCAACAGCTATGTGAGTGAACTTGGAAGTGCGTCTTCTGAAACTTCCCAACTAAGCATATGAGTGAGCTTGAAAGTGGATCCTTCTCCAATTGAGCCTTGGGTTGGTGACAGCCCCTGCCAATACCTGACCTGAGAAGAAAACATTCTGGAGTATGATGGATATAAGGACTAATGTGAATAGTATGGCAATTCCTAAAAAAATTAAACATAGAATTACCATATGATCCAACAGTTTCACTTCTGGATATGCACCTAAAAGAATCCAAAATATGACTCAAAAAGGTATTTACACAGTTATCTTCATAGCAGCATTATTCACAATAGCTAAAAGGTAGAAACAACCCAAGTGTCCACAGAATATGATCCAACAGTTTCACTTCTGGATATGCACCTAAAAGAATCCAAAATATGACTCAAAAAGGTATTTACACACTTATCTTCATAGCAGCATTATTCACAATAGCTAAAAGGTAGAAACAACCCAAGTGTCCACAGATGATTGAATGGATAAACAAAATGTGGTATATACCTCCAGTGGAATATTATTCAGGATTAAAAAGAAAGGGAATTCTGACATATGCTATAACATGAATGAATCTTGTTGACATTATGCTAAGTGAAAAAAATCATACAAATACTGTACTATTCCATTTATATGAGGTACCTAGAGCAGTCAAACTCATAGAAACAGAAAATAGAATGGTGTTTGCCATGGGCTGTGAGAAGCAGGGAATGGGAAATTATTGTTTAATGGTTATGAAGTTTCAGTTTCAAAAGATGAAAAGAGTTCTGGAGATGGATGGTAATGACAGTCATACAACAATGTGAATATACTTAACGTCACTGAACTGTACACTTAAAAATTGTTAAACTGGTAAATTTTATGTTATGTATGTTTTACTACAGAAAAAATAAACACAGAAAATCACACAGAGAAAGAAAGAACTAATGGAAAAAAAAAACAACAAAACCCCCTCACCTCACTCCCATACTTTCCCTACGTTCAGATAATTGAGGGTAACTGAGCAAATTTTGAATTTGGGGTGTATTATAAGCATAGTCCAGGTGCAATGTCAATGATCTCGATGGTGATGAGAGGCATTGATCATGATTTTCCATTTCATGGAGAATGAAGAAGGGTGAGAGTTGCTTGAGTGCACAAAGTAATGATAAAATCACATTCAGTGGGAAAGAAACGGAAAGCAAAGATAATGGAGCTTCCAAGCCAGTGTGGTCATTATGGATATCAGATGAGCTAAGGTAACAGAAAGCTACAGAGTGTGTTGTCTGGAAAACATGGTTGAGCCTTGACTGGTCACTGATGTGGTCGGGAGGTGGAAGCCCAAAGATTATTAAAAAATTTCCCTGGATGCGGGACACGTTATATGAATGGGGTTTTCAGGGCTAGGCCTATCATGGCACCTGACATAAAGCTGAACCTGTCCTATCATCTAGCTAGTAAAGAGATGGGTAAAACAGGAGGCAAGGATGTGGGACCAGATGGGAAAAATATATTCAGTTGGAGAACATGGGGATACATATCTCTGAGTATATGAAGAAGGCCTTTGCATTTACATCTACAGATCAGATTTAGAGGACAAAGACAACCAAAAGAGTATCAGGCTATATGGTAGAGACTCCCTTCTGGGTGCTTCTCCTGCATGGAGAACCCGAATATGAATTTGCCTTGTAGGATCACATAGTAAGCAAGCTCAGGGATGGCACATAATTCTCAAAGTGTAAAGATAAAAGTCTCTGAGTCCTAGTGCCACTCTTTCAGACTCTAGGTTCTTTGGTTTCCTCAACATCTGCATAAAGTGTGAAGAGGACTTCACGTGATTGAAAGGCTTATTTCATGACTTATTTCTCAGGGTCTTTAGTGCCAAAAGTGATCTTACTTAGTAGTAAAAACAGGGCAATGTGGTGACAGCGTGTAGGAAGAGCCTTCTGACAGAGTGCTCACTGGCAGCTCAGCGGTGGCTCAGGACACTTGCAAACAGAGTACCCCACTGTTCTAAGGGAGAACAAAGAAAAAAAGTGAAGTGGGAGATCACAGTAGATGTTGGACTCAAGGGCAGGAGAAGGATTGCGCAGTCTTTTTCAATGACCTGCCTCCTTTTATCATCTATGCTCCACATGTGGGTGTTATTTGTATCATTGAATACCAACATTTCAATTATTAATAAATGTTTGGTTTAGACTGTATCAGCATAATTGTGCAATAAGGTGGATCATAAATTTTCTATCTTCATCCTTTTAATATTATTGGGTTATACAGGACACTGCAATTACACAGATAATTAAGAGTAAACTCTTCTTCCTTGAGCAGCCTGAAACAAAGTGGAAGGAAATAAACTTGTGCCTTTTGCAAACACGATCTGTAGGATAATGAACATCTGGAAAGGGTGCAGCAAAGAGGGAGTGCTTGTGGGAGACAAAGAAGCCGTCCTAGGAAAGGCGAATGTTAAACAGTTTTGAGTAGTTCTAGAAGCAGGGGAATATAAGAGAACATGAAGCAACCAGGTAGATGTTTTAATACTGTGATAGCCCTGGATGTGAATAGGAGAAGAACCTGGGATATGTTAGTAGAAGAAGGTATAGCCAGACCCTGCTGTGTCCTCTATGCCTGGCCACGATTCCCTGTAGATGATGGGACACTACTGATAGAGGAGATGTGATCAAATTTATATATTTTTTGTAGATGAAAACAATAAAAAGGAATGGTTATAAATTGTGTTGATTTTGTGAATTATGTGGACCTCCCCTCCTGCCCCCCTTCTCTGTCTCTCCCTCCACATTTTTTTTTGTCTTTTTTCCGTGTCCGGCAACGGTTCGCAACCCTCAGTGTTGCCCCCGTATGCCCCCCTTCTCTGTCTCTTCCTCCACATTTTTTAAGGTCAACTGTGATTACTCAGATGGAGATAATTCCCACCCATGTGGCTCCCTATCCACCTCACCCCCATCTGGGAAGATAGAGGATTGTGGCTGCACCAGAGGTAGAAAGTTAAACAAAATGCTCCAGATCCATTTATTTGTAAAAATTCATTTAATATAACTATGAGATTTTTTAAAAATTCACTTTGGGGGATCTTTTTATCTGGAAGGCAAAATTGGTTATTGGGGTTCCTGGGTTCCTATATCTTCAAAACAGAAGAAAGTTAAAAAAATGCATTCTTTCTTTCTTTTTTCAGAATTTTATAAATTTTCCCTCTTTTTTCTATTATCTTCTTTCCTCCTCCTCAAATTTATATGATTTACACTATTATTTTTATTTTCAATTATTTTTGAAGTTTTATCAAATTAATGGTGATATGGTGAAAGTTTTATTTATGGAAAGGATAACCAGAAAAAATATATAAGAATAGTATTTCACAGTTAATGGAAAAACAAGTTTTGCCTCTTCGGATTACATTCTTACATATGTATTTAGACAAGCTAGTTTGGTCCAATTAATTGTATACTATCTATTGAATTATTGCAAAGATATGATACCTGTATTACAAAATGTAACATAAAATACAACAATTACTATACCATGAAAATTCTGTACTGTAAATGCTAAAGTAATATAATCACCAAGGTAAAAATAACTTGAAACCTTATAATATGAGGATTTGTTTCACAATAAGCCTGACAAAGATTAGTTACAGCTAAATATTTTGAATGATATGATAGGATTTTCTGTTCTTCTTTCTTTGGAATTGGTTCCCAAGAATAACGGGAGTGAAAAATCAGTTTGAAGGGAATATTTGAAAAGTCCTCTCTAAGGTGTAGTAAAAAAATATTTTGCAGTAGCAACAACATTTTGCAAGCAGCAATACCAATAGCAAAGCAACAGAAGACTGAAAAATCAAACAAACTAAAATTCTAGGCATATCTGAATTAGTTTCAGGCCAAAGAGTAAATCTTGACTGAGATGGATGGAGTGTTAGCTTACTACAGGCTTAAGGGTGGAGGGAAGACATGTATTTCAGTATTGAAGAAAGTAAAGCTTGTTCACGTGCTAAAAAGAAGGAATCAGGGAAGAGGGAGAGGTTGAAGGAAGATACTGGAGAGACGATCACAGTACACAGTGACACACTGAAGTGTGGAATTAAAACGAGTGGTAAGGATGTGGATCTAAAGTAAAGAACAGATTAAGCATCCTTTGGGATTCCATTTGCAGGGAAGACTAGGGAGGCAGAGGGTAGGCCTTTCTCAACACTGCACTTTTAAAAACAGCTAAACAAGGGATCGTTTTTATCACAGATTCTACGATCCTTTGTTCCCTCTATAGAGGGTATCATAAGTAGTTCTAAAATAATTACTAAAAAAACCCAAATAAATAAACCTGGATTAGAGCAATAGGGTACTCTAAGAGCCTTCATATACTCCAATGATTTCAGTGCAATAAAAAAAACAAAAAACAAAAAACAAAAAACTGAAGTTATATCCTTATGGACTGATAAAATTTTGTGATGTCAATCTACATCATTCTTCTTGTGTTCTGTTTTTCTTTTCCTTTTGTCCATTGAAGGAGACATTTATCCACTGTGGTCATCAAACCACGTATGGGCAGAATGGAAAGGAGACTGCAATTCTGTCTCGATTTTGTTTTCTGAGAGCATAAGCCTTTAGAAGTATTCAAAGAAATTATGGATGAGCTAAAAGGAAGGGGATTCATGAGTACAGACAAAATGTCTTGAACACATTGTCCTGGAGAGCGGTAGTTCCCGTCCAGAGTGGAAAGATTTCTCCATGCTTTAGAAGTTTGGGGAAGGAGCTGAGGANGAGGAAATCTCTGGGACCTGAGATCAGCAATAACGTCCTCTCTGTATCCATCAGCACTGCTGTGGAGGCTGCAAAATCTGAGTGGAATGGCTTGTGTATGCCTGGGAAGGAGAGATCATGACCAGCTTCAAAAAGGTTTCCTGTGGCTTCCTAGCATGACTTAGAAGCAGCAGAACCATTAAGTCTGGCTGGCCCGTGCAGCAGGAATGATGGGGAGCTCAGCAAAACCTGAGGTGACTGAGCCTGAATCTGAAGACCAGATGCCCACAGCTTCTCTAACATCTTGGTACTGACATGTTTCAAAGTCACTAGAAGAGTTCTCCGTGTGATCTTACTGTTCCAGAAGGGATACTTATTCTCACTATGGTGAGTTTTGAAGGACAAGACAGGCAAGCCCCATGGAAAGACATAGATATAAAAGAGTGGAGAATCAAAACCTTATGGTTGCTGCTCTCCCCAAAACTTTGTAAATCTTTAACCAACACATTTATAATGATGCTTTCCACTTTGGACTCACTTTAATGCAGAATTATGATCCACTAACACAGAAAGTAACCCATGATACATATCTAAATTTCTAGGTTCTTGCTCCTG